>NC_091061.1:92521084-92822010 GCF_000393655.2 Nicotiana sylvestris
CGGCAACCTTCCAATGTTGCATGATGGCTATTTCCACCGACATGGTGGAGGATATCTTGGAGGTTTTCATGGATGGTTTTAGTGTGGTTGGGGATTCTTTTGATGAGTGTCTGAAAAATTTGGATAGAGTATTAGCCAGGTGTGAAGACACAAACCTCGTACTCAATTGGGAAAAATGTCATTTCATGGTTGAAGAGGGTATAGTGTTGGGTCACAAAATCTCGAAGCGAGGAATTAAGGTTGATAAAGCCAAGATAGAGGTGATTTCAAGGCTTCCTCCCCCTATTTCTGTCAAAGGGGTGAGGAGTTTTCTTGGGCACGCGGGTTTTTACTGGAGGTTCATAAAGGATTTTTCTAAAGTGGTACACCCTTTGTGCAAGTTGCTAGAGAGAGATGCAAAGTTCTTATTCGACGAGAGTTGTATGCAAGCATTCGAGCTTCTCAAACTCAAGTTGACTTCTACCCCCATCATTACCGCACCAAATTGGAGCTTGCCTTTCGAGCTCATGTATGATGCTAGTGACATTGCGGTTGGGGCTGTTTTGGTCCAAAGAATCAACAAGATGTTTCATCCGGTGCACTACGCAAGCAAGACCATGAATGAGGCTCAAAGGAACTATACAATCATCGAGAAAGAGTTGTTGGCTATTGTGTTTGCTATGGAAAAGTTTTGACCTTACCTTATGGGGACCAAAGTTATAGTGCACACCGACCATGCCGCCCTTAGGTATTTGATGACCAAGAAAGACTCCAATGTGATATTGATGAGATGGGTGTTACTTCTTCAAGAGTTTGATCTAGAAATTATTGACCGGAAGGGTAGTGAGAATCAAGTGACGGACCACTTGTCCCGTTTGGAGGAGGAGGGGAGACCTTGTGACGGCCTTGAGATCAATGATTCATTTCCCGATGAACAAGTCCTTGTGGTGTCAATGAAGTATATGCCATGGTTTGCCGATGTTGCCAATTACCTTGTGACCGGAATAATCCCGTGTGATCTCTCTTCTAACCAAAGGAAGAAGATCAAGCGGGATAGTTTGGATTTCTATTGGGATGAGCCATACTTGTTCAAGATTTGCACGGATGGTGTGATTCGTAGTTGTGTCCCGGAGGAAGAACAATTGAGTATCTTAGAGGCTTGCCATTCTTCACCCTATGGTGGACATCATGGTGGGGTGAGGACCACCTCGAAAGTTTTTAGTTGTGGATTCTATTGGACCAACTTATTCAAAGATGTGAGCGATTTGGTGAAGAGATGTGTTGAGTGCCAAAGAGCGGGAAGAATTTTAAAAAGGGATGAGATGCCTCTCAATACGATTTTTGAAGTGGATATCTTTGATGTTTGGGGCATTGATTTCATGAGTCCATTTGTTAGCTCTTGTGGGAATACTTACATTCTCGTGGCGGTTGATTATGTCTCAAAATGGGTTGAAGTCGTGGCTTTGCCTAATAATGAAGCCCGGAGTGTTGTTGCGTTTCTTAAAAAGAGCATCTTCACAAGGTTTGGCACTCCTCGTGCGATTACTAGTGATGGGGGGTCTCACTTTTGCAACAAGGCTTTCGACGCGTTGCTTTCCAAGTATGGTGTCAATCATAAGGTTTCCACCCCCTATCATCCTCAAGCTAGTGGTCAAGTGGAGGTCTCCAACAGAGAAATTAAGAGCATCTTGTCAAAAACTGTCAATGCTAATAGGACCGATTGGTCGAAAAAGTTGGATGACGCTCTATGGGCTTATCGGACAGCTTACAAAACTCCGATTGGTATGTCTCCATATCGGTTGGTGTTTGGAAAATCTTGTCATCTTCCGGTTGAGTTAGAGCACAAGGCCATGTGGGCTTTGAGGAAGTTGAATTTGGAATGGGATGTTGCGGCAAATCTTCATGTTGAACAACTCAATGAGCTCGATGAGTTTAGATTCCATGACTACTCAAGTTCATCCTTGTATATGGACAAAATGAAGTACCTTCATGACAAATATGCTCGGGATAAGGAGTTTAAGGTTGGAGATATGGTCCTTTTGTTCAATTCCCAGTTACGTCTGTTTCCGGGTAAGCTCAATTCAAAGTGGAGTGGACCATTTGAAGTTGTGTTTGTGACCCCATTTGGTGATCTTGATATAAGGAACAAAAATGGTGAAGTTTTCAAAGTTAATGGGCACCGGGTCAAGCATTATCTTGGAAAATTTAATGACAGCCACGTGGTGGCACTTCTTCATCTAAAGTGATGTGATGGTAACATGCGTCGTGCCGCGATGTTAAATTAGGCGCTTCTTGGGAGGCAACCCATGTCTTTTTATTCTTGTTTTCTCTGATTGTCTTTGTAGTTTAGGATTGATTTTTGAGCTAAATGTTTGTGAGATGTTGTAGGGATTGTGTTGATGTAGTGCAAAACATTTTGGAAAAATTGAAAAGTCTTTGAAGTTTGCTAGTGCGGCCGCATTGCACTTTGTGCGGTCCGTACTGGTGAAGGACAAGTGAGGTGCTCTCTGATGATTGCCACTACGGCCACATTCCATTTAGTGCGGACCGTGGTGGACCTCCGCGACCGCGGTCGGTTTTGTGTGGACAGCGGAGGTTGCCTTCTCAAGCTTCTTCTAAACAAACCCACTGCGATCCGCGGTCCGTTTTGTGCGACTGCGCTGGTAGGTAAGACTGGGTCCCACATTTTTTTCTATAAATAGAGCTCAAGGGTCACCATTTACACTTTTCGAAATTTTAACACTCAGAGACCTAAAAGCTACTGTTCATACTCTCTTGTGACCGTAATTCTTGCTTAGACTGACTAATTGCATTTCATCTTCACATCTGGTAATATTTCACTCAGTCCTTGTTCGTTTAATTGATTAATTTTGTTTTTATTTTATTACTATTAGCCTGTAACTTCTTTTTCGTCCTGGTTTCTCTATTTTTGTTAGCTTAGGTTGGTTTAAGTGTTAGTTCTGGGTGCTTAATGTGCATAATGACTGGGTAAATTGAGTAGGGACAAAGTAGGTGAAAACTTGAATAAAAATGCAAAAATTGGAAACCCTAACTCAGTGCTTGAACTAAGCACCCTCCGCGGACCGCGGTAGCTTTTGTGCGGTCCGCAGTACCCTGACGCGGTCCGTAGTACCATTTTGTGTGGATCGCGGTACTCATGTGTCAGCAAATTGACTTGTGCCCAGCGCGGCCGCATTGCACTTAGTGTGGTCCGCGCTGGCCCACCGAGGCTGCGGTGCCACTTTGTGCGGACCGCGGTGGAGAGATTCAGAGGAGTGGTTTTCTAGAATCTACCCCAATGCGAACCGCGGTGGCTTTTGTGCGGTCCGCGGTGCACCCAATGCGGCCGCACTCCTTTTTGTGCGGTCCGCGGTACGCTGTTTCTGTAATATGTTCTGCAACTTTTGATCTTCTTTTCTTCAATTCATTTTCCATATATCTTTCACTATCTGTGTTGATACTAATAAAGCTAGATGTTTATGCTTGCAGGAAATGGTCAAACAAAGAGGCAAAGGCTCGAAACAACCCGACCGAGGTAATTCCTCCTGGGGAGGGAAGCAAAAGATGGTAAAACTCACTCCCCAGGCTAGAAAAAACATAAAGGACATGAGGAAAGCAATCAAAGCGGCCGACAGAGCCATTGACTACTCGGGGAGTGAGTACGAGCCCTCCCAAGAGATCTCTTCAGATTCAGTCCCACTATACATCCCGTATCCGGAGAACGCCATACATAGAGACACTCATCCCTCTTCCCCCGATGCTCGAGCTTCAATCAACATATCTTCTGGGTCATTTGAGGGCTCAGCGGTAGGTAGTGGGGATGAATACTCGACCTCTCCCACAACGTCAATATCTGGAGAGGGTGTTAGAGGTGATGAGGGAGATGGGGAGTTACCTGAGGGTGGTGTGCCTCATGTTGGGGGTGTTGACCGGACAAGAAATCCCGCTTTTTGGAAAGATACATTCGTCAGCCAGGTGGCATTCCACAAGTTTAGGGAATGGTGGCCGGCACGAAAGTTGATTCTTGAGAGGAGCTTTATTGACAGAGACCTTACTACCCCTACACCCCAATATACATAGACAGTTTGAAGCTCGAATGGGTTGGGAGCACTTCAAAGATAATTGTGTGAAGGCGAATGAGCACATGGTCAAGGAATTTTATAGCAATGTGGCCCACATCTTAAAGGGCACTAAAGTGACCAAAGTGCGAAACAAAAATGTGGTATTTATCGGGAAGGCACTAAATGAATACCTGAGGTTTAACGAAGAAGATGAGTCCCTTTACAATGAAAAGTTGGCAATGGGCGAGGAGGTTCGTCCGTGGTTAGCCTCATACCTGGCAGTCCCGAGTACGGTTCCAGAGTGGTTGAAAGCAGGGGTCAAAATACTTCGGAGGACTTTTACTTTGAGACTAGGGGATGGTTGACTTTTGTGTGCAGTCGGCTCGACCCCACTACCCATGATCAGACTATTCCGCTTGCCCGGGCTATTCTTGTTGCATCTATTATGGCGGGATACCCTATCAACATGGGCAATGTGATGTCCCTCGTCATTTCTGCAGTGGGGGTTGAGCATGACCGGAACTACCCTTTTCCCAGCACCCTCACTATGTATTTCAGGGACCTGGAGGTGGAGAGAGACCTTTTGACATCAAGGTCAAACCTGTGGCTCCGTTTTTATGGTACAGTCTGAAGGGGTCAGACAACCCCAAGGACAAAAATTACAAGCCACCTGCTTCTGCTCCAACCGGCCAGTCTGAAGAGCCGGTTGCGGTAGAGCCCTCCACTAAGCCTGCTGCCATAGTTGATGACATGCCTCCCGAACCTTCCACTATTGTTGGTCCCTCTACTTCAGCTGCCCGGGGATTCCATCTTCCCAGGCCCATCCTATCACTGCCCACCAGCTGAGCCAGACACTTCATAGCTTGAACAACTGGATGTTAGTTGCGTCATCCAAGTTGTCCATCTTGACTTATACCATTGCGGCTTAGTCGGCACCACAGCCAGCACAGTTTCCACATGCCATTTAGGATACATTGAAGAAGATCCTGGAGAACCAGGAAAAGATCATCAGTACTCAGGGTGCCTTGGCTAAGGCAGTAGATTCACATGGCAAGGCCTTGAAGGAGCTTGCCAGGGAGCACAAGAAGTTGCGCAAAACACGGGCTTCCAAAGAGTCTATGAAGGAGCTTAAAGCGGATGTGGACAAACTGAAGGCAGACCAGCTGCCTTTAGACTTGCTATTTAAGGATCCAACTCCAGCAGCAGAGCCACAGCAGGAGCAGACACAGAGGCTTCCAAAGAAGAAGAGGAAGCTCCCTAGTGCAGATGAGGCAATCATCTAGTTGGCGGACCCACCAGAGATTCCCTCCAGTCTGCCACAGGATGTTCCTGATATTCAGCCCGTCCAGATCCAGGCCCCAGCCCCAGCAGCTGAGCAGTAGGAGACCGGGAACCAGTCTGAGGTTCCCGCGCATACAAAGGACCTAGGGACCACTGATGATCCCATGCAGACGGACACAGCTTAGGGAGTTCCCATATCCTTTCCTTATACTTTTTGGTGCTTATTTGTTTAGTTGGCATTGGGACAATGCCAGCTTTTATTTGAGGGGGTGTGCCCTACATTTTTGGATGACTGTATATATTGTTACATTTTATGTCTTTTGATTTTCATCTTTTATGTGTATATAATTTTACGTTTAGTTACTTTTATCGCTCTTTTTATCTTTCATTTGCTCAGTTCGTCTTGATCAATTAAATTCCAAGCGGGTCCTTTCAAAGTAATTCCTACTCAAAGAGTTGGTAAGTATATCGACAATCCTCTATTCAGTCTTGCAAAACTCCATACAAATATGACCTTTCTCCACATTGCCTCTCAAAAAGTAGTGTCTTACATCAATATATTTTGATCTCTTATGATGAATTGAGTTCTTTTCTATGTTCGCAGTACTTTATTGTCGTACACGCTAAAGTCTTCTAAATTCTACTTGATCCATAATAGTTACGCACAACATGATATTGTATCAACATATACAACTTCAAAAATTGAAAAAACCACATAATTTTGCTTCTTTGTCGCCCAAGAGATCAAACATGAACCTAGACAGGTTGTCATTCCAAATTTTCTCTTTCTATCTACTTGGTTCCCAGATAATCTGTATCTGCATGTTCCACCAAGTCAAAAGTACCACTAGAAGGGTACCAAAGAACCATGTATTAAGTACCTTTTAGATGCCTCAAGATCCTCTTTTGATCTTTCAAACATAACTCCTTGGGATTTGACTGAAACCCTTATTTTTTTTTTTCAACTGACGAACCATGTTCTTTCATCCATATCCAAGCGAGTAGCAATGTCCATAAGTGTATCAATTGCCTTTGTATTATCCATATCAAATTGTTTGAGTAGTTCCTAGATGTATTTCTATCATGCTCATCTCAAATTCATTTTCCATCAGATCTGCAATCTCACTTTCATCTTAGAAACATTGCATTATCAATTTTACATGATTCCTTCAGTAAACAATTTCATTCCTGATCAGTAGAGGAACCAGGTTTATTGTCACCAGTCATTTTAGAAATAACTTGTTCGGCTCCTCCTATCTGTTATACTTCATGATCAACTTCCATGGAACTTGGTTTGTAATAAGTTTTTACGCATGGCATGGTCTTGAAGCTCAGATGAAGTCTAACGATATTATCCCTATTCTTAAGTGGACACTCAGCCATATTGATGAAATTAGTCAAAGAAACTAGTTCTTTCGACATTTAGGTATGTACCTCCTTTCAAACATTGGTTGCATTAGCTTAAATTGCCGCATCGTTGAACTTGGTTCCTACACCAATCTTAATTTTATCTGAGTATTAAAAGTTGATCATCACTTCTATCATTCATGTGTAATGACCTGACAGGTCGTTTTGTATAATTGTGCATGCCTCGTTTTCCCTTTTGATGCTTCAAACATGTGTGTTCATGGTTTTATGACTTGCGAGGTTGGTTAGTTTCATTGCGTGAAGCTTTCGGGTTGATTTAGAACCTTTTGTTCTTGACTTAGAAACTTAAATTAAAATATTGACCAAACTTTGACTTTTGTGAAAATGGTCCCGGAACCTTTTTTGATGGCTTAGATAGCTTCGTATCATGATTTCGGACTTGGGCATATGCCTGGAATTTGATTTCGGAAGTCTGTAGGTCGTAATTCATCATTGCAATTGCAAACCCATGTCGCAATTGCAACATCTGCAGCTGATGAAAAGGACTGGAAGTCGGGATTTAATCTCATATTCTCTTATTTTTTAACCTTAGAATCGGTAGGAGGCAATTTGGAGAGAGAATTTTCATCTACAAACTTTAGGTAAGTGATTCTAATCTATTTCCTACTATATTCCATCAATATATCTTAGATTTTAATATCAAAATCATGTGAATCAACATGAAAATTTATGAAACTTTTTCAAGTTTTCGAAAAATAAGAATTTGCGTTTTGAGAGTCGATTTGAACTCGGATTGTGAAACTAATCACATATATGAACTCGTGGGGTTATGGGTAGTCGGAATCTACCCTTGGATCTGATTTTTGATCGGGCGGGCCAAAGGTTGACATTTGTTGACTTTTTGGGAAAAGTGTAAAGGTCATATCCTTATCTATTTTAATTGATTTCCCTCGCATTGTTTGATGATATTAAGTCGATTTTGGTTAGATTTAAGCCGTGTAGAGGCCAATTTTAGGGAAAAAGTTATTTACGAGGGTTGAATTGGCCTAGTTGAGATAAATATCTTTTCTAACTCTGTGTGGGGGAGCTACCCCATAGGATTTGGGATTGATTGTGTCATTTGTGTTATGTGAAACCCGTGTATGCAAGGTGATGAGTGGGTACACGTGTTATATGTGGTATTTGATCAGTTTAGGCTACTTAAACTCTTTCCATGCTTTAATTGAATTGTCATATCATGTTCCAAATTCTCGTAGTCAACCTGTTCTTACTTGTGTTGGTCTATCCTTACATGCCTTAAACGACTTTGTTAACACTTGTTCACATCTTACTTGATATTTGGCTCTTATGCTTTAGTTGAACTATTGCCTCTTTCACTGTTACATGTTATCTCTTTCATTGTCAGTTTAACATTATTTGAAGACATTATTATATTTTATATCTTTCATGGTTGATTATCTATTTGAAGTCATTGGTATATGTTTTCTCTTTTATTGTGAGTTGTTCTTATTTAGTATCATGGTTACATATTATATTTCTCATTGTTGAGTTATTGGTATTGAAGTTGTGAAAGTTGTTATCATATTGAGGCGAGGTGTTAACTGTCAAGACATCTTTCTTGTTGAGAATTTACATTCATTACTATTGTTGATATTCTTGTACACATTGTGGTGGAGCCATGAGATATTGTTGTGGAAACATTGATATTGTTAATTATTGGCAAGTTGTGACATACGGGCACTTGTTGTGCGACTTGTTATTGTGATGTGATATTGATGCGCATATGGCGGTACAAGGATAAGGGTTAATGTACATGCGGTGGCATAAGGTGGGACTTATGTGTATGTTGCTTGTAAAGGAATTACGTAAAGCCACGCGACGTCATAAGGTGGGCTAACGTGCATATAGTTATTTCAGGAAAATATTTTCAAAACTATTTAAACATAAAGCTCACGAGATGGTATAAGGAAAATAACATTTTTAAATTAATAAAACTATCAGATAAGTTAACGAATTAAATATAGAATTTGTTAAAGTAAGGCGTGATAACAATATCACGTAAAGTAAAACATCAAATAGAGTAATGAGTTTAATTTGAGAACCTAATTAAAGTAAAATGTAATAATTATTAAAAAATAGCAAAGCACCGTATGAGATAACGAGTTCTATCTTAAGAGTTACATAAAATAAAGCATGTTAATAATTTCTTTATTTAAAAACGTTATGTTACCAACAACTCAACTGAGTATGAGATAATGACTCTGTGCAAGTAAATTCATCTTGAAACTCAACTCACCAAGTAATAAGGAGGCACAGGTTGGCACATAAATGAATGACTCACATAATAAGTCACAATCATTCCCACACAAAAATAACAACAAATAACCAAATACAATCAAAATACAAGTGAGATAATTTAAGGAAAAATAATAACCGTTCAAATCAACAAGCCTTTAAAATGTAGAATATACAACAAAATCACATCGAGGTACCACATCTCATATTCACATTTCACAAATCACAATCACAATCTTTCTTATATCGTTGTGTGAGCCTTGCATATATTTTTGAAAATATTTTTCCTGAAATAGCTTCACGCGCTTTATCCCCTTATCTCACTGTGTGGCTTCAAGTAATTCTCTTGCTAGTAACACACGAATAAATCCCACCTTATCTCGTTGTATGCACATCAACCTCTATCCTTATACCGCTACATGTGTATCAATATCACAACACAATAATCAACTCGCACAACACATTCCCATATGCCACAACATTATCAAATCAACAATAATAATATTACCACAATACATAGCCCATGGCTCAACCACAATGTGAACACAAATCTCAATAATAACAAAATAAATGAGAAATAACTCAACAAGGTAAGATATTCCAATAACCAATAATTTCAACCACAACCGGGTTAATATCTTTCAATAACTTCAACTTCAATAACTCAAAAATGAAGGTATTCCCATAAAATAGCAACTTCAAATCAAATGCATAACTTAGGCTCGATAAGGAAAGAGATAGCACAAACTAGCAACTACAAATAAATGCACGAGAACAACTCAACAATGGGTGAAATAGCATGTAATAAAACCTACTACAAATTGTATATAAGAGTAACCTCGACAAATGAAAAATAGAACATGTAATAGCAACTTTAGCTATGGAAAGTAAGAATAAACTTGACAACGAAATATAGGACAAATAGTAGAAACTTCAATTAAATACCTATAAGTGACCTAAGAGTCAAAATTGGTCAATTGTTCACATATAAATCCGTGAACACATGCGTCACCTCATTGTCAAGACCCAAAATCTAACTAGTCATGATGGCACCTAACCCAACACCGCTAGGTAAGTCAATTAGCAATAATATAACTCAAATGACATTAACCGAGAGATTAAATGATGAAATAACTGATCTTTTATACAAAATTCCAAGGACTGGTAGTACAACTCATGAGCTTCTAAGATTTAGAGGTTACAAAGCTAGTATGAAATAACTACGTCATCTGTTCAGAATGTACATAAACAATTTTTTTTGAATCTAAAGCTACCATGAACAAGAGGCAGCTATAATCGAATCACAGGTTCATCTTCAAAGCCAGCTCCCACCATACACAGCAGTATCAACTCCAAAATCTACACACAAGGTGTAGAAGTATAGTATGAGTACAACCAATCTCATGTACTCAATAAGTAACAAACCTAACCTTAAGTTGTTTGGTTAACGGTCAGAGTCCAACACAACAACCAAGAACAACTCGTAACAATATAATGAAAAAAGTACAAGTAATACTCAAATATATGATGCTCAGCTCGCTCGTAGTTATGAAAAATAGGCATGATTTTCAGGTAAAATAGTAAAACTCAAATCTTTCACTGAAGTCTGAGTATGTAAAAAACACTGTGATTTTTCTCAAAAACATTCAACAACATATAAGATGCTCCATTATCAGAGAGCATGAGGAAAGCACATCTCTATGCCTACATGTCAATGTGTATGAGAAGTCACAAATGCCACAATACCGTATAGCATGAGGAAATACATCTCTATGCCTACATGCCGAGTATGCATGTCAAATGTAATGCACCACAGTGATAAACTCATATGCTCATGCTCTCAGAGTATTTAACCTCACTCAGCATGCTTAATCACTCAGCACCTCCCAATCACTCAACACTCTCAATCACTCAGCACCTCCTAACCACTTAACAATCTCAATCACTCAACACCTCACAACTACTCAACACTCTCAATCACTTAGTACTCATACTCGACATTTACACTCAGCACTCGGTACTTGGTACACGTGCTCACTACTAGTATGTCAGACTCCGGAAGGGTAGATCCTTCCCAAGAGCTAGTATAAGCCAACATGGCATACTACGGTGTGCATCCCGATCCCATCATAAATCAATAAAGCCTGTTGTGGCATGCAACCCGATCCCATAATCATCACTTACAATCAGGCCCTCATCCTTACTAAGTCGTCATCCTCTCCAGTCTTTCGGGCTGACAAATCTCATGTCAATCAGCCAAACAATGATAATAGAGATTGAAATATTATATGCAAATGAATCAATATGATTGGGTATGTAATTGCAATTTAAGCAAATAAAACCGCAAAAAATGACCTCAGTGAGTCCCAATAGGATAAGCATATAGGCTAAACATGGTTTCTAACATGGATCACAGTTCAATTACTCTAGCATGTAGAAATTTCATGGATAGAAACAAGATTAGGTAACTACATAATACCACAAAATCAACCGAGTCATCATTCATACGGTGCACGCCACACGCCCGTCACCTAGCATGTGCGTCACCTCAACACCAAACAGTAACACGTATACTCAGGGGTTCATACCCTCAGCATCAAGTTTAGAAGTGTTACTTACCTCAAACAAGACAAATCCAATACCGAGCAAGCCAAACAATACTCTAAAAATTCTATCACGCGCGAACCAACCTCCAAATAGCTCGAAACTAGCCAAAAGCAACTCAAGAACATCAATAATGTCAAGGAAAACAAACTCAATCGATAAAGGTCGAATAAATTAATGCCAAATAAAATAAACTCAATCGATAAAGGCTAAATATTTATTCAAAAGCCCAAAGTCAACAAAAAAGTCAAACCTGAGCCCACACCTCAGAATTTGACGAAACTCACAAAATCCGACAATCCATTCAATTACGAGTCCAACCATACTAGTTTCACCCAGATTCGACTACGAATCGATGTTCAAAATGCAAAAAATCACTTTTTAAAATTTTAGACCAAACCCCCCAAATTTCAATTTGAAATCATCAATCAAATGCCAAAAACTGTCATACCCCGACCTCGGGGAGCGCAACCGACGCTCAACCGAGATAACCTAGTCAAGCAAGCCTACTAGATAATTTCTACCTGATCTTGCCCATGAATAAAGTGAAGACATATTTCATTAATTAGACCATGAGAAAATCATGTGAGCAACACCAATTCATTACCATTAGTAACATAATTTATAGGTCTCCAAAATATTACATTACACATTCATAGTTTAGAAGTGGAACATGTGATACAAATATAACATTCTAGGTTGACTTTCCCAAAACCAATATACAACATACGCTAAGTCTACGGAGCCTCTAATAGATACAAAAGAGTAATATGATAGTGTCGGCAACAAGGCTCGGTCTATACATCAAAATACTATATATAGAGGACAAGAGATACAAGACCCCGAGAAGAAGTGGGCTCACCAAGTCAGCTGAGGAGAGGGTATAGTGTTATCACTAATCAACGCCGCCTACTGTGGAACCACCTGCATCCATTAAAGATGCAGCACCCCGGGCAAAAGGGACGTTACTACATACGAAATAGTACTAGTATATAAGACTAAACACCTTCTCAATAGAACGAGTAACAATACAATGAGAAACAATTATAGGATCAAAATGAAAGCCTCAAATAATACCAATGCATCAAGTTAGGAGCAAGATAAGTTTTCAAGTAGATTTCAATGTTTTAGGTTGTGAGTTATTTAGTACTGATATACCATCGTGACTTTAGCATGGAGTCAGATCATGGCCCAATCGGCTAGGCAGTCTCATCCAAAGACATCCAATCAAAGTTACAATCACCACCATGTGCACGGCATAGTGTCCGATCTGGACCCAATCGTCTAGGCCATCTCATCACAATACAGTGTGGATCAACATCACCCTTCTCTAGCAATCATCTCATCCCAATTAAAGGAATAATGTTAACACATCAATCTCATCACATTTAAGGGGAATGTTCTCAATACATCAGTTCGGGGAGTTACCCCTCAATAACTACACTGGCACGTGTTGGGGTTAGTTTATTTCAACCTACCCTTCCTCAGTGACTAACGATACTCCCAAAATGTTCATTATGAAAAGTATTTTCAGCTCAATTCATAACCTTTTACACATCTTTTCATTTTATTGGCACTAGTGGCCACAAATATAATATCATTCTTGGTACGTAGGCCGTATTTTATATTTCATACTCGCCCCTTTCACTTTCAAACATCATCATGGGTTATCAACAATAAGGCATCTTTAATCATGACTTTTAGTACACATATGAGCAAATAAGAGTCTTAGGCACATTTAGTTTTCTTCCACAATTTGGCATAATAACTTGCAATTAAAACTTGATTGAATTCATAATATTTTCATACCCAACCCATACTTTGAACACATTCTAGAAGGATAACATAATATGATAAGACCATTCGGAATGCATTTTGAACATACATCTTACGACACGATATTTATTCGGAATAGTCAGATTTATAGTGAATAATTCGGGACATGAGAAATAAGAACTTGTCCCATCATACTTGAGACTTATGAGAACATTATAGGATTCAATTCTAAGAGAGAAGTTTCGCCAAGATACCTCGCTTTGAGCTGCCTTAAATTACTACAATGATCCAAAATCCTAGTAACCTCAATCTATTAAGAAACATAACAAAATTGAACCATAATTAGGAAGATACTCAGGGGTTTAGCTCATTTGAGCATTTTATCAAGCACTAGGTGTGCATTATGATCAAGGTTCTCCTATGGTGGATTCCTTCATCCCACAACCCAATGTTTACCCATTTGAACTCAACAACCTCCCCACCAATCTTGATGGTACATGCATGCATAAATAACACTTTCACACCCCAGAATCACCATCTTATATCCCAAATTCAAAATAGAAGACTAGGGTATGGAACCTTACCTCTTGGATGAAGACCTTGTGAGTTTTCCTTGTGAATTCTCCAAGTCTTGAGCACAGATTGATGAACAAATAGCTTAGGGATTCCTCCTCTCACTCTAGACCACTTTCCTCTTTCTAAAATATCAGTTTGAACCTTCTAAAATAACCCCAAGGTTGTTTTATAAAAATGGGATCGGGTTATAAAATCAGAAAATGGACCCTCCGAACTAAACTATATGGTCACAGAGTGGACCGCAGAATAAATATGTGGCCTGCAAAATGGACTGCAAAAGTGATGCCAAAAACTGGTTGGCTTGGACCAGTCTGCGGGTATGTCTATGGTCTGTAGACTAGTTCTACGGCTATGAAATAGATCGCAGAATCACTCTTCGAATTTCTTCATGCCAATTTTGAGACGGAAGTGCGGACCGCGAAATGGATATGCGATTGCATAATGGACCGCATAAACGACCTTCAAAATTCAACAAATTTTCTGCTCAACTTCGCGAAGGATATGCGGCCCGCGGAACGGTACTGTGGTGGTGAACTTGACCGCAAAATCACCTTCTTCTGCCAAAATTTCCATCAACTCGTTAGTGCATACAAACACATTAGCCTACCTTGGCACCACGAAACTCCGGGTTCTAGGTGAAATTTTATGGGGCCTTAAAAAATGGAAAATGAATTCATTAAATATAACTAAAACCAAGTATAAAACACTTACACCAATCCATGTGGTGAAAATCGCCTCCAAAATATGAAATCTGAGCTCCCCAACTCAAAATATGACCAAATGAACAAACCCTTGATATTGTATGCTTCTGCCCAGCTCTTTTGCCTTGTTTCATATGTCAAATAATCTTGAAACTCACTTTTGATGCCTCCAATGGATTCCTCATGAAATTGCAGTCAAGTTAGGCTTTTGAATCACTCAATTTATCCTTATAATGAAGGAGATATGTTGGTTTCAATATTTGGAAATAATGCAAATTTTTAAATACGAATTCAGTAGCAATTTCGTAATTAATCTGAAAAATCTAGCAACCTAATTCTTAGTAAAATGACCATAAATTTCTCATACAATGTCGAAACTTGATGATTTCAGTTGCTATGGTTCCAAAATTGTGATATGGATAAAATTGTTTAGTTAAAACACGAATCAAAGTCCATTTACTCAATATGGTGACCTTTATGCTCAAATCGACGTCGAAACCGAAAATAATCTCCATACAACCCAAACTTATCCAAAACTCATCGGAATTTAACCAAACTTTGTGAACATGTCCAAAATCATCATACAAACTTATTGGAATAATTAAAACCTGATTCCCATTCTATTTACCCAAAAGTCAAACTTATGGTCAACTCTTCCAACTTAAAGCTTCTAAAACGAGAATCATTCTTCCAAATCAATCTTGAATCGCTCGAAACGTATGTCCATCCTCAAACGTGTCAAGAGCCATTCTAAAGCCATAAAATAGCCAAATATCCTCACCATACACATAACCATGGGTGATACCACGTCACCCCAATCCATATAAGTCCGACAACACCACCTAACAAAGGATCCTTACTTCAACCTTAGTCCATAAACCTTAAAACCCAAATTCCCAACATTCGGAACTCATTATATGACCCTATTCTTGCATTTATGCACTATATAACTCTGAACAAGATGTATCAATCCATAACCTTATCTCATGACATAATCACATGATATACCATATAACTCAAATACTCATAGCAATAACTTCCGACCGTAATAGCTGCTTGATAACTAACCCGACATCGGTAACAAATCTCATATCAACTAAAATCTTGTTCTGAACCTTCGTAACTGCCAATGATGAAAGAAACAAACAAAAACTCATAACTACCCATCAAATTAACAAGTAGGGGAGCTCTCTTGCCCAATAAGAACTATAGCCAAAAATCTAAGTCGACTAGTGACACAATTCTTGCAAACACACCTTAATCAAATCCGATGGCACTCATTTCAGGCCCAATAACCTCACCTTATCCAGTACAAGCTACTTGACTGACCTGTCACACAAATCCTACTTAGAGCCACAAACCATGCAGTCTGTGCACCAACAAACAATAACTCAAATATACCCAATGATGGAAAGAGAATGAAATGAAGAAACCATCTCGCCAGCTCAACAAATACCACCACGAAGCGCAATTCTATCAATCCATCACACAAGGGAAAACATAACACACAAAATAAGTACAAAGTATCATATCCTAACACAATGTCGTTGCAATGCATGACCCAATCCGAACACTGGTCCATATGAAATACCTCAAGCCACAATGCTCAAAATCAACAACCACGCGCAATTTGACATCAAGTACACGAAGTGCATGACCATAATCATGGAGTAGTGAATAAAACAATATACCACAGCCCGAAAAGAACATAACCAAGGTGCAATCAACCATTCAACACCCCAATAACCATTTTGCTCGAATTCCGCAACAAGCCCCAAACAGAACTGCATCGGGTGTGCATATAACCAACGAATCACAACCCGTCGTAGCATAGAAGAGTAATACTTAGAATATGTCAAAACACAAACAAGCTCAACTCTAACCAACTGACACACCTTTCAGCAATAACAGTGTTGAGTCAACAAATTCGACCCGGTGTAGAATATACATCCTCATTGGGCCTACCAATAGGCTCCCAAATCAACTTCGATCATCCCAAATGGATAAATGGACCTCCAAAAATCCACAATAACCTAACCATAGCATGTACTACCATCTAGATAACTTTGGCCACATCTTCACAGTCTGTAACCCTGAAATAGTCTACTTCTGAGAACTCCCAGTCTCCAAATCCATAGAACACATGAATAACCATAGCCGATCCCAACTCCACCACTTGAATGACTAACACATATCTCATGCACAATCATCCCCACGAGAAATACTTTTATAATTCTTCCATGCCACATAGCAAAATCGGAACATCAGTAGTCGATCAACCAGGCGAGTACCGCAATACCAATGAAGCATTCGTAAGTCAACACATAGTGCGCCTTCTGAAATGCGCACCCTTCTCAGAAAATACTAAGTAGTAATAGCATTCATCTAATCACTTGAAACCATCCATGATGTCCAAAAATTCATGACCTTCCCTTAAAATTGAATCGTGACCTTACACATGCAAATCTCAATCCTACACGATGCACCACGTCTATCATACCATCGTATGAAAATCACGAGAATATCATAATCAACTCTGAGCCACCAGTAGAATATATACCCGATCAGTTAGAAACCTTCCATTTGATCCTATCCAGGAGAAAATCACAATACGCTACATGCTCCTCACACCGATAGTAAATATCCATCTCAAACCATGGTAGAAATCATCGAGAAATATTCGAAACCCATTTGCACATAACCAATCCATCAGAACTAAATCTCTCTAACTCAACCAAGCCAAGCAGGTCGCTATACCCAAGAGTATTGCCACAAAACACCTGTAGAGACTCACCACATCATATGTACCCAAAGAACTGATCATATCCATTACCGTGTTGATCCAACCTACTACCAAGTTGTCCTATTTCTTTGAGTTCCTTCCTAATTACCCTCAAGTTGACACTTCTCCTTGCTAGAACACCGCAATCCTTGCCCAAAGCTTACCACAAGAGATCCCAACATAAACCACACCGCCCTAAGGCCCATAAGCCATTGTATTCCCTCTTAACCACCCCAAAAGTACCACAACCGAGACACCTACTCTAAACATATCTTTTGTGAATCTAAAATTGTTCCCTTGACTTTCCTGATATTGAAATATAGAATCTATAATGATACAAAAAAGCCGCAAATCTCGACACCATCCGATGTAAATCTCAAATTCTAGCCATATACAAGTCCGGAAAATTCTCAATTGCCACATATAAATCTTGAATCCATTAGAACCTTCTTGAGATTCATCCACTTTGCTCAAATCTCAATTGCACCGACCAAACGGGCCAAATTACCTGTGCCCCATTTGCACGATAATACCCCAAGAAGTAATCCACACCTCTAAGCAACTGAGTGAGTACATTACATCCATTAGGAACAACAACCCTAGACCATTTCCAAGACTCCCATATATCCATAAGGGGTAATACATCATGCATCCAGGAATTCTTTACTCAAGTCATCCTCAAAACCAACCTCTACGAGTCATAACCGACCCATAAGTATGCCTCAGACCGAAACCAATACAACACATAACCATGCAAAATTGCCGATGGAAACCCCCCCCCCCACTTGGCTCAAAGCCATAGAACAAAACACCCGATAACTCGCAATACCCATACTCTATCACTACCATAATCCCACAGTGAGATTCAACTAAATCCTTCACAAGCTCATGTAACACAACCCATAAAATACCTCAAATCACCCGCTAAACCGGCATTCATCCTCGTGACAGTCAGGTCAACTTTCTCAACCGATCCAAACTCAAATAGCAATACATGTAACTTATTGGTAGAAAAAAAACCCTCCACACAACATCATAAGGATCACATATCCGTAGATTACCTCGCAGGTGATAACCCACCTACTTAGCCTCAAACTAACATCTCTCTATACTCTTTTCCAATCAAGTTAGGCTTTTGAATCACTCCATTTGACCTTATAATAAAGGAGATATGTTGGTTTCAATATTTGGAAATAGTGCAGCTTTTTAAATACGAATTCAGTGGTAATTTTGTAATTAATCTGAAAAATCTACCAACCTAATTTTTAGTAAAATGACCATAAATTCTTCATACGATATCAAAACTTGATGATTTCAGTTGCTATAGTTCTAAAACTACGATACAGATATAATAATTTAGTCAAAGCACAAATCAAAAGTCGTTTGCTCACTATAGTAACCTTTATGCTCAAATCGACGTCGAAATCGAAAACAATCACCATACAATCCAAACTTATCCAAATCTTATTGAGAGTTAACCAAAGTTTGTGGACATGTCCAAAATTATCATACAAACTTATTAGAATAATTAAAACTCGATTCCTATTCCGTTTACCCAAAAATCAAACCTTGGTCAACTCATCCAACTTAAAACTTCTAAAACAAGAATCATTTTTCCAAATCAATTCTGAACCGCTCAAAAATCGAAATCAGTCATACACGCAAGGCATGATACATAATATGAAGTTACTCAAAGTCTCAAACCACCAAATGGAACGCTAACACTCAAAACGATCGGTCGGGTCATTACACTCATATACACGTCTTTCACATAATTCAAATAGTACAATTAAACCCAAACCCAAAGGGGTAGCTTCTCCACACAAAGTTAGGCAAGATACTTACTTCAAATAAGCTAATTAAATCTACTAATAAGCCCTTCCCGCGCAAATCCACTTTTGGACGACTCGAATCTAACCAAAATAACTTAATATCAAATAAAAGCCATAAGAAACAATTCCGGATAATAAAGATTCGATCTTTAACTAAAATCAAAAAATCACCTCAAAAAGGCAACCTCGGCCCGCACCTCAGAACCCGACAAAACTCATAAATTATGAATACCCATTTCGATACGAGTCCAACCATACCAAAGTCCGCCAACACAACCTAGCTGAAAATTCTTACTGCAAGCTTAACCCATAAACCTTAGAGTCAAATTTAAAATATCTGGAATCTATTACAAGTCCCAATTCTCACATCTATGCATTGTCTAAGTCTGAACAAGCCAAAAAAAGCCATAGTCATAACCAAAAATGTAATCACATGATATACCACATAACTATGATACTCATAACGGTAGCTTCCAACCACAATAGATGCTCAATGACAAGCACGGTATTGGCAACAAAACCCATATTAAATAAAACCTTATTCTAAACCTTCTTACACTACCAATGATGGAGGAAACACGCATAAACTCATAATCACTCATTAGATCAACAAGTTGTGGATCTCTCTTGCCTGATAGGTACCTTTGCCAAAATTTATGTTGACTAGTGACATTATCCTTCCAACATACTTTAATCAAGTCCGATAATACTCATTCCAAGTCACATAACCTCACCCCATCTAGTACAAGCTACTCTACCAACATGGCATATCAATCCTATTTAGAGTCACATACCATGCAATCTGTGCACTAACGCACAATAGCTCAGATATATCGAACGATGGAAAGAGAATGAAATGAAAGAAATGCCCCGCCAACTCAACATATACTATCACCATGAGAAACAAACATACTAGATTCGCTCGAGGATCATATCCTAACATAACCCTACTACAATGCGAGACCAAGTCCAGACACCGGTCCACATGGTATACGTCAAGCCATGAGTCTTACAATAAACATGCATATGCATATCAAAAACAAACATGCAAAGCGCATGACCATAACCATGGAGAAATAGATATCACTATATATTACAAACAGAAGACCATAATCAAGGCGCAATCAACCATGCAACACCCTAAGAGCCACCTCGCTCGAATTTTGCCACAAAACCCAAACAATACCGCATCATGTGTGCAAATAGTCAACAGTCTAACAACTCACTGTAGCATAGGAGATTAACATATGGAACACATCGGAACAAGAATAATATCAACTCTAATCAATGAGTTGTGCCGGGTAAACAAATCCGACCTGATATAGAATACACATTCTCAATAGGCTTACCAGTGGCCTCCAAATCAATTATGATCCTTCAAAATAGGTAGATAGCCTCCGAAAAGCCCACAATAATATATCTATAGCTCAAATCATCAGTCGCCAACCTCTTAGCATACCTTCACCGTCCGCAACCATGGAATAAGCTGCCTATGAGCATCTTTTTAGTCTTCAGATCCTTAGAATACCATCTCCATATTTGATCCCTACTACACTACTCAAATGACTAACACATTCATCATACACAACCAGTCCACGAGAAATTCTTCCATAATTCCTTCGTGCCACATAGCAAAAATCTGAACATCAGCGGTTGATCAACCATGCGATTGCCGTAATACCAGTCAGGCATCCACAAGTCGAAACACAGTGCGCCTTCTGATATGCGCGCCCTCCTCAGGTGGTATCAAATAATGCTAACAACCTTCTAAGCATCTAAAATTGTCCCTGCTATCTAGAACTCGTGGCCACATCCAGGAGAAAATCATAATGTGCAATATATTCCTTATGGCGGTAGCAGCCATCTGGCTCAAGTCGTGGTTGATACCATCAAGAACTCTTTGAAACCCGTCCGCACACAACCAAACCATCAGAGCATAATTTTAACCAACTCAACCAAGTCACGCAAGCCACCAAACCCACGAGTATTGCCACAAAACACAATTAAAGCATCGCCGCACCAAAGGAACCAATTACCTTTATTACTATATTGACCCAACACCATCAAGCTGACCCATTTCTTTGAATCCTCCTTGACTTGTCTTCAAGTTAGCATTTCTCCTTGTCGATACACAGTGATCCTAAACCAAAGCTCACTGATAAAGATCCTAGCACGAACCTCGTCATTCGAAAGCCCATAACCGTCGTATTTCCTCTGAAGTACCCTATAATGCCGCAAACGAGATACCCACTCTGAAGAGACCTTTTGTGAATCTGAAGTTGTTTCTCTAACTCTGATACTGAAATTTAGAATTAATAACGCTACAAAGATACCGCAAGGCCCAGCACTATCCCATGCAAATCTCAGATCTTAGCCATATACAATTCCTAGAAACCCTTTAATACCACATATATACCTCAAACCAAAACTGATATAACTCATGACCATGCAATCTGATTGTTGATAGTAGACTCCCCCACTTAGCGCGAAGCCACAAGGCATAACATCTAATGATTCACATTACCAACCTTCATAAGCTCGTACAACACCAATCATAAGATACCTCAAATCATCTACTAAACGCATGTCCATCCTTGTGACAGTCACGCCCACTTCCTCAAGTGCCTTAAATGACAACATGTACCTTTCACTGAATAAAAGTCCCATATAAAACACATAGCCTCTAATACTACCAACTATCCTCAAATCAATATCCTCTCCTGATCCTGCCACGATCACGATGACTAGGCAACCAATTAAATCTTCCCAAGCTCGTACTCACCAACCAGATGCGAGAACATGTTGTATCTTACACATGAGCAACTGATGATCTGCCAACACGTTCGCATCCTCAATCTGAACAACTCCTCGAGACAATGATCAGGCATCCGTGGCCCCCTCATAGCCCATCCGCAGTATCACAAACCATCGGTGCATAGCTGATACCGAGTGCACAATATTGTATATGATTGGATGTAAGGGAATGTAAGATATATGGTTCAAGCAGAATCAATGTCGCATGATAAGGAATGAAATAAGTGGAATTTCCTAATAGTTTCATAGCCTCTCGAAGATAAGTACAGACGTATTCGCACGGATCCACAAGACTCTACTAAAATTGCTTATAACTCGTAGCACCTATGAACTTAGAGCTTTGATACCAACTTGTCACGACCCAAAATCCCACCTATTTTAATGACCAACTATTTCAACCACAACCGGGTTAATAGTTTTCAACAACCACAAATTCAATAACTCAACAATGAAGGTATTTTCATGAAATAGCAACTTCAAATCAAATGTATAACTTATGCTCGACAAGAAAAGAGATAGCAAGAACTAGCAACTACAAATAAATACATGAGAATAACTCAACAATGGGTGAAATAGCATGTAATAACAACTAACACTAAATGCATATAAGAGTAACCTCAACAAATGAAAAATAGAACATCTAATAGCAACTTTAGCTAAGGCATGTAAGAATAAACTTGACAATGAAAGATAGGACAAATAATAGAAACTTCAACTAAATGCCTATAAGTGACCTAAGAGTCTAAACCGGTCAATTGTTCATATATAAACCCGTGTACACACTCGTCACCTCGTATACATGTCTTTCACATAATTCAAATAGTACAATCAAACTCTAATCCTAAGAGATAGTTCCCCCACTCAAAGTTAGACAAGATACTTACCTCAAACAAGCTAAATCAATCTACTAATAAGCCCTTCCTGCACAAATTCACTTCCAGACGGCTTGAATCTAGCCAAAATAACTTAATATCATAAATAAAATTCGTAGAAAATAATTTGGGATAATAAAGATTCGATCTTTAACTAAAATCAAAAAGTCAACCCTGCTCCGCACCTTGAAATCCAACAAAACTCACAAATTCCGAACATCCATATCGATACGAGTCCAACCATACCAAAATCATTCAATTCTGACCTCAAATCGGCCTTCAAATTATCAATTTATGTTTTAAAAAGTTTTTACTAAAATTTCCAATTTCTCTAATTCAAATCATTAATCAAACACTAAAATCAATTTTGGAATTATGAAATAATTACAAATTCGAGTCAAAAATATTTACCCCAATCCAAGTAATAAAAATCCCGTCCTAAATCTCCCAAAACCGAGCTCCAAAATATTGTGAGAAAAAGTAAATAAATTCCATAACAAGAAAAAAATACAGCAGTTGTCTCAGCTAGAATCAAGTCCAAGATGATCCTGAAACTCACGTTTGATAAACCCAACATGATCCTTGCTAGATCACACCCAGGATAGCCTCTTGAAACACCCAATTTGGCATTAAAATTAGGGAGATATGATATTTTAAAATTTTAAAAGAAATATAAAAATTTCAGGGACATAAATGGTATTTTCGTAATTACTTACACTAGAAAAAAAACCAGCAATAAGAAAATCTTCGTTTTAGCACCCCAAAACTCATTTGGAACCTCCAGAACACAAACCATATATGAATTTCAATTATAAAATACGCTACAATCCTGCTCTTACACTCAAAACACCGAAAAGAGGTCTTCTTGGCCTAATATTGACCATGGTAAAACTTCAAATTTATAACTTAACTAGGTTTTCAACCAATGATCTAAAATACACCCGAGCCCTCGAGACCCCATCTTATCTTACCAACAAGTACAAATACATCATCTAAACTTATTCAAAGCCTTAAAATACCCACAAGAACATCACAACAAGGAATCGAGGCTCAAACCAAATAGAATTTCTCTTAAGTTGTTAAATCTTTATTCTTTCAAAAGAGTGTCTGAATCGCACTTAAACACTTTGATTACTTTCAAACTTTGCATTCAATTCAACTATATAGACATATCCAAAGTCTTGGAACACTAATTGGAGTCCAATAACATCAAAGTCAACTCTTGGTCAAATTTATGAACTCTTAAGTTCTTCAAATAGCCAACTTTCGACAAATAGTATCGAATTGTTCTAAGAACATCCGAAACCAAATCCAAACATACATACAAGTCCAAAATCATCATACAAACCTATCGGAATAATCAAAACCCGATTTCGAGTCCATTTATCCAAAAGTTAAACTTGGTCAACTCTTTCAACTTAAAGCTTCTAAAACAAGAATCATTCTTCCAAATCAATCTCGAACCGCTCGAAAATTGAAACCAACCATAGATGCAAGCCATAATACATAATATGTACAGATTCAAACCACCGAATAGAATGCTAAAGCTCAAAACGGTTGGTCAGTTCGTTACATTGTGAACCCTTGTTTGATCAGCCGGCAAGATGTTCTTTCCAGTCATTCTAAGTTACAAAACGGAAAGGAAATTCACAAATCAGTGAGAGGCGAGCCCTGTAATAAGAAAATAAAGTAGAACTTTGAGTTAAACGCTCAATTTCTGGGGGCCACGGTAGGCGCCAAACTGTTTAACTCAAAAATAATATCAAAAATAAATAATTAAATTTATTTTTAAGGAGGTCACTAGCAATCGGTTCGAATCAAAGCTTAGTCGAATGGATAGTAGAAATAGGCTAAAAAGCTGTAAATAAGCAATGAAAATAAATAAGAAAAAGTAAGAATTATCTTATTGAGCTTCATTATGAGCCACAATGCTTAAAAAGTAAAGAGAGCTTGATTGCCTAGCTTGACCAAAATACAACAACTCTGAATGACGAGTGAGTTGAGAGAAAACTCAATGGAATATGAGTATAGAGGAGTGAGGGTATTTATAGCCACAACTCTGAATGACGAGTGAGTTGAGAGAAAACTCAATGGAATACGAGTATAGAGGAGTGAGGGTATTTATAGCCTATGTCTAATGTTCACATGCTCATCCCACTTTCGCATATTGCTCTAAGTGGTTAACAATTGCCGAGATACTCGTCGGTTGTGGGAGGAGTATCTGATGTGGTGGATATAAGTGGATCCCTAATATTTTGGGGGACAGTTGAGGACCATGTCAAATCTCGAGCTATTACTTTATCGATTAATCTCCGGAACCATCTTTCGGGTACTTCACTGGGACACATCCCTCTTTTTCCAGGGGAGGAGTCATCGGTTCATTCACTTCCTGCTAGATCAAAGTTCCGCTACTATTTTGTACCAGGGATGAAACCTATTTCAAGCAATATCATGTGATGTGTCCACGTGTCAGAGCCGAATTTTACCAATGCAGTTCTTTCCACTGCCTTAAAGAAACATGCCCTGCCATTGTTTGCTTATAGACATTGTAATCGAAATAGATGCAAGTAATAGGCTCTTCTTCCCGAGATGCAACGCTGTAAACTCTGTTTACATAATCATACAAAAGAAAAAAGATATTCCACTGCCATGAAAGTCCTTTTGAATTTTGATATGGCCACATTTTACTCGTATAGATAAATATTAAAATAAGAAAACAAATTGCTATAGTTCTTTTTCACTTGCCTATATTGTACTACTATAGTTCTGACCAAGAAATAAGCAGGGAACAATATGCAACTTCTAGAAAAGCGGAGTAATATTTTTGACATATCACGTAGTTGGAATTGTCGATCATGGTGGTCCAAATTAGGGCAACTGCAGAAAGTATAGGCGTGGTGGAAATTATTTGCATGAAAACAAATAGTTTTACTTAAACAGTTTTTTTAAAACTTAAATAGTTAGAAAATCAAATGAAACATTTGCTTATTAATTAAGTAATTAAAATTTAATTAAAAAGCATGTTGTCTTCTTAAAGGAGGGTGAAAAGCAGGCCACGGGGTAGTTAGTTTGAGAGTAAAAAAATATGATGTGGCCGTTAATCACGGAGTGAATAACGCGGCCCTAATGAGTTTTATGATTTCTGAGCAATTTGAGCAGAGCATAGACCGGACATTCAAAGAAAGGTGCTTTTTCAGATTGATTTCAGTGATTAAAGAGGGCAGAAACAGTACAAGCAGCCACAGGATCCACAATCATTCAACCAATTTTTTAATTTATTTTTTTTCATCTTGTATTTCGTATCCGCTTTAAGAAGTAAAAATTGTTCTCACTGTTCTGTTCTTTATGCTACTATTGGTATTTGATATATTGAATTTCTCCATCAAAAAGTAATCTTTACTCTATCCTCTAGTAACTGTAACGACGCACATAATGGATAATGTGTGATATCAAAAAGTAGTTTAGGATCTATACCTTTTAAAGTAGAAGAAAGAAAAATAAATCGAACCATCCCAGGTGGCTTTCCAAAGAAGTAACAGTAGCTGATTTCTTTGTGGCTACTACTGACATAATTTTCCAGGTGTGAAGAAAGACATTGAATCAGAAGCAGACATACTTGCACCGCTGAGCACAGCACTAGCAAAATTTGATTGTATGTTAATTTGACAACTTTTTTGCCTAGAAAGAGTAAATTCTTCTATCTATGCTCTCGAAAGAAAGATTGGCTTCTCTTTTGGTGCTGTGCATTGTATTTGTCTAATTGACGAGAACTAAGTTATAAACACTCGTTCTTAACTTCTTACCTCTTATTATCGTGTACTCTATTTAAACTATGGCCCTATCGATTTAAACTCTGATTTAGTTAGTTACCGAACTCATTATTCAGTTTAAACTGCCACTAGTTTCCACTGCCAAGATTTGACATTACCAGGCCTAGGGGTGAACATAGGTCGGGTAGGTTCGGATTTTACAATTACCAAACCAAACCAATTGTGTCGGGTTATTAAATTTAAAGACCAAATCAAACCAATAAAACTCGGGTTTTTCACTCTCGGATTTTCGGGTTATTCGGGTTTTTTCGGGGGGGGGGGCCGGCAATTTTGAGCACATATAAATTGTGCTCAAAATATTTCTTTAGTCCCAGTAAGATACAACTATATAAAATATTTTCCAAGAAAATAATACAAAATATGAGATATGTCATGGCATATCCTAAAACATTCAACAATTAAGACAATAAAATTATGTAATATAAATATTGCTAATTAAAAATCCATAATAAAAATAAACATAATCTAAAAGTACTAAGTCATGCTAAAATAAGTAAACTAATAAGGGAGTATTAATTACATTACTAAACGCTAAAGAAAAAATAAAACTAGGTTATGCATTTTTATCTAAATTATTGCAAAACAAAAAATAGATATTCAATACATTCCCGTTCGTAGTATTGAATGAATGTTTTTTATTAGCATTAATATTGATGTGATTTTGGTTTGGGCTTTTGTTAGCACTATTTAATTTACTAATGTTAATGGCTATAAAACTTATTGGAACATTCAAAAGTTCTAAGTCCAACCTTGAAATAATACCTCAAAAGATAAAATTATGAAATCGTTTAAGAAATATTTATAATTACATCACAATAACTATATTTATATATTAAATATATCTAAAATTTCTATATATGTAATGTCGGATTGGTTTGGTTTCGATTTGACTTTCTTTAGTTAAAACCAAACCAAACCAATTTTGGTCGAATTTTTTTTTCCAACACCAAACCAAATCAAACCAAATCATAGTCGGGTTTTTTTTCGGTTTGACTCGGATTATCGAGTTAGTGCGGTTTGTCGGTTTCCTTCGTACACCCCTAACCAAGGCTGATGATAAAACCAAAGTCTGCCTAGATTGTTACGTTCCCTTTGGTGTATTGCTAAAATCTCCACAAAATCACAATCGGAGTATTATGACAAACGTCTGAAACGCCTTTAGTCTCCTCCACAAGAAGTAAAGAAGCTAACAGTATTTATACACCTTGACACTTCGGGATCTCTTTGTCTATTCTTCTTTAACTTTTCCAGTTTCCTCAAAAAAACCAAAATCAAAACCAAAACGGACAGCTGAAACTCAAACCAAAAATGATAAAAAGAATCCCCCCCCCCCCCCCCAAAAAAAAAAAAAAATTGACAATATTGGCTCAGTGAACTTTTCCAGTTAAGTCCAAATAATGAATACCCCGTCCCGCTGTAACTTTTGGACTGCTGCAAACATATTTTCAGTATAAGTTGATTGCTGCTTCATTGGAAATGAAACAATAACTTAACATGCAGACAAGTTCCCCAGCACAAACGGCAATGGAAAAGCGCATATGATGGGTTAAAGTTTCAAGACATTTGACTATACAAAGCAACTGTATGCCTCAAGTACTTCTAGGTTTTAGATGACTATGCATATCAGAATGCTAAATGCCACATGCTGGATTTCATCATAATCTGAACCGCAAATTCTTCAACCACAGCAAACAAATAGAATCTGTGAAATCAAGTAGCAAGTGAACTTGCCGAATAGAAGACTAAGTTACAAAAAGGTAAAGTCAGGTTCTTGCTTCATGCTACGAATAATACAGCAAAAGATTGAAAATCACCTGCAAGTCAAAATGTAAAGATAGGTTAGGTCACAAAGCATTAAAAACAAATACTATCACAGATCACGGTATCTATTAAATGTCTCAACTGATATTCTTATTAATAATGCCACCCACAAAACCTTAACCAAATCGTCAAGTTTCAGAGCATAAAGTGAGCTCAGAGTGGGCATTTCCGGCCAGTTTGTAGAAGTTTAAGACTCGGCAAAGGCACCAGCCGAGTTCAAAACAATATTTATGTTATGAAGAGTATGGAAAAAATAAATGTTTTCCTTAGATTTACAAGGCTCTTCCAAGTGGCTCCAGCAGCCTACCCACCCCTCAAAACAAAAACAAAAAAACGAGAAAATAGAGAATGATGGAAAGAGATTGAATTGAATAAGGTATTTTGGTCAAGGATGAAATTATCCCACATAACTAGATGAGAGATAAGGTGTTTGGGTCGAGGGGATTTTTTTTTTTTGTGTGTGTGTGTGTGGGGGGGGGGGGGGGGGGCTTAGAGCTCACTTTCAGTGAATGCATAAATTCACTGAATATTACTGTCAACCATTTAAGGTAAGCCCCTATTCTCAAATCCATGCCAGAATGCAGAGAAGTGATATCTCCACCAATCCATCCCCTTCTCATGACTCATATAAACATTGTCCGGAATAATTAGGAACAGGGAAGCAATAAACCAAAACCTTAAGCACCATGTTCCAGTTTAAATTACCTTTTTAGTTGTCTCGCGTTGTATTTTACCATGGGGATTGTAGAATAGAAGTACCTCGTCTTTGTTTCAATTTATTAGACTCTCTTTCCTTGTTGGTCTATTTGATTGATCTCCCATATTGAAAAAAGTACAGAGATGTGTGAGGACTTATTTAAATTATTTTTTCCAGAAATTCCAGTATTTTTAGCTTCGGAACTCCCCGGATAATGGGCCCGCCCTTACACTCTTCTCTACATAAACAATATGCTTTGTTCGCCAGCCAGGATTCGAACTCTTCACGTTAGCCTACTACCCACATTCTGCATGTACTACCATCACCGTTGAACTAGAGCCCGGGGGCATAGAGAGGGTTTATTTAAGCATGTCACTTTTGCCTTCATATGACATGCTCTAACAAACTACTTCACTTTCACAAATTTATCCAAATAATTTAAGCATGTCATAGCATTTGTGTGGTTATAAAACTTTTGAAACTTGCGGTCTTAGACATGCCATAACATTTGTATGGATACATAAGCTTGTCATTGAGGGTAAAATAGAAAGTTTATGTAAAATTAATTCCTTTTCCAAATTTAAAAACAGGTCATTCATTTTGGAACAAATTGAAATACAGTCACAGAGACTGGAATTGAGGGAGCTCACTATTTGCGTATACCAAAACTTGAAACTAATGTCTTATGGTTATACACTAACAAAACCATCTCCAAGAGAATTAGAATGGAAAAACTTTCTTGATAGAGAAGAATATTTTAAACCTCATAATCGTAACATCTAAGCATGAAGCAGCCTTGGCAGGGATAAGTAGCAACGAAGTAGTAAAGTCCCAAAACCGCACTCTCCTGAAACCCTGCATCCGAGAGTATTATACTCCCTCTACAGAGCCCACAGGTACAAATTTTGCAGATTTTTTTGGGAGCAATATTTCTGTTTTCAACAATTATGTATGCAAAATTTTAGTTTGGTGGCAGCTTCTGTTGAATTCAATAGATTCCCTAGAGCTTTTCGAAGACAAATATATTAAAAATAATAATTCAAAAGAGGGCCTTTTGACAAACATAAATGTATCGGATTAAGATTTCCTGTTTTGTTTAGAAAACTTAACACGAAGAAAGTCTTTAGAACCAAAACAAAATATTTGGAGTATAAGTTCAGTGACAAGAATCATGATGCGAATGTGGCAATGACGCTTGACCCTCAAGTCCTCCCTAAGAAAGGAAGTTTCAAGTACCTCAGATCAGTAATTCAAGGTATCGGGAAGATTGACGAGGATATCACACATCGTATTGGAGATGGGTGGAGGAAATGGAGGCACGCATCCATTGTTGTTGTGGGATAAAGAATATGCAGCCTAGACTTAAAGGTAGGTTCAATAAAGTTGTGGTTAGACCGACTATATTATATGGGGCAGAGTGTTGGCCAATTAAAAACTCTCATGTCCAAAAGATGAAATTAGCAGAAATGAGAATGTTGAGATAGATATGCGAGCATACCAAGAGAGATAAGATTAAGAATGAAGTTATTTAGGACAAGGCGAGAGCAGCCTCCATGGAGGACAAGATACGAGAAGTAAGGTTAAAATGGTACAGGCATGTGAAGAGGAAAAGCGCAGATGCCCCCGTGAGGAGGTTTGAGAGATTGACCTTGGTGGGCACGAGGAGAGGTAAAGGTAGGTCTAAGAAGTACCGGGCTGAGGTGATTAGGCATGACATGACAACTTCATATCGTTGTTGTTAGTGCTTGTTGCTATTGCTTTTTTTCATTTGTCCTTGAGTTGAAGGTCTTCGAAAACAGTCTCTCTATCTCCGCAGGGTAAGAATAAGGTATGCATACACACTACCCTCACCAGACTCTACTTGTGGAATTATACTAGGTATATTGTTGTTGTTGTAGACAGACTTAAGAAATTGCACTGGAAAATTTTCTCACAGCGCATACTCTAAAAGAATTGCTTTATAATCAGATGTCAATTGTTAGAGTCGAGCTTGGCCACCTAAAAGTAAAAACTCTAGCACCAGCCCTGATCCTTGCTAGTATTACAATTTAGGAGTTGTCACTGACTACACAAAAACTATTTGGTGCAAGTTTCTGATATATGAACAATAGGCTTATGATTAAGTACAGATTTCGGTGAAGAAGCACTACATTTAAAAAATTTCCTAAGACTCCATTTACCAATATGCAACATATTTTTCACTTGTTCTCTAACTGTCATTCCTAGACTTTCCATCGTTGTCCACTTGTTTCTAGTAGCAAATAGCAACAAACTTTTTTTCTCCATATTAGAACTCCACCACCCCACCCCCAGATAAGACCAGCATTACCATGTACATTTTGACTCACAATCACATCCAGCAACTACCATCATGCCTCTGTCAACTTCTAATGCTGCCACCGTGCAACAAGGGAGGTCAAAGGTGGATTCAGGATTTGAACATTATAGGTTCGAGTTCGAAATGCCACCACAATCCATTTAATTTATTATTTACACTAATTTAGTGAATTTTTAAACACACACACATAGAAAGTCAGAGCCAAAGCTACAAGGTTCAGATGAACCCGAAAGTCCTTAACTACATCCGCCGCTTGCCAAGGTGTCAGTTTTCAAGAATGGCATTGACTTCCGATATGAAAATATCAGGATCATACACTGTAAAAGTACATGAAATTCTCAACAACAAAAAAAAAAAAAAAAAAGGCGCAACCTTTCGTATCTCTTCACAAACACAAATGAGCTAAAGCACACACATCAGGAAACATTTCAACGGTTGAATTTCCCACCACGCGGCACACATAACCCGTGAAATAGTTTTAACACGAACAACAAGCCAAACAAAAAAAAAAGAAAATTTGCAAATATTGAACTTAAAAGATTCAAATTCTAAAAAGAAAATGCAAGTATAATCACAGGCAGGGGAACTCACTTGGCGCACATTCGGGCAATAAAATCCTCGTAACGGATCTTACCATCGGATCCAACATCAACTTCTCGGATCCACTCATCAAACTCAGCAGCTTCCAGCTTTTCCCCAATACTAGTAAGGATATGCTTGAGATCCGAAACAACCACGCAACCGGTGCCGTCTTTATCGAGGACTTTAAAAGCGTCACGGAGCTGCCGATCAAATGGCTCCGGCTTCAGATGTTTGGACATGAGTTCGAGGAATCGGTTGAAATCGAAGGGCGAATTGAGCTTTTCCTCGGCGATTATGGACTTGAGTTGGGCTTGGGTCGGGTTACCGCCCAGTGAACGCATAAGGATACCTAGTTCCGATGGGGCGATTTTACCGTCGCCGTCGGTGTCGAAGAGGGTAAAGGCCTCCTTCATGGAGGACACTTGATCGTTGCTCAGATCTTTCACCATTCTCTCTCTTGAAAGGTTTCCGGATGAAAATGGAATTCAAATTTGATTCAATGAAGTTCGAGGGCAATTCAGTCGATTCCTTTGTTATAATTGCGAGTTTAAGTTCGGCCCGTAGAAATTGAAAAAATGAGGGCTCATAACTAGGTCCAGATTGGAGGCCCAAATAAATGGGTGATTTTGCACAAACAAATTGCAGAAATATGACATTTTTGGGGGTGGTCTTTATATTTTAACCACCTTTCCTGATGAGCAGAATTTTATGGTCAAAAATTAAAAATATTGCCCACCAGGTAAGTGAGGGGCTATACTTATTCTGTTATTCAAGAAAAATTGGGGCATTTGCATCTATATCCGTTTTTTGTGTCACATTTTAACTTGTGCCCGCTTTGCAAAAAAAATTGCAAGTGTACCCGCTTTTTCGCATAACTTCAGCACACGGGGCTGAAGTAGCAAAGACAATCACGCAAAACTTCACCATTCTAGTAGCCGGGCCTGAAGTTCAGCTCTAAAGCTGAAGTTTATGTGTAGTAAATGGGAAACTTCAGCTCTAAAGCTGAAGTTTTTGTGTTGTAAACTAGAAACTTCAGCTCTAGAGCTGAACCTTTTGTGTAGTAACTAGAAAACTTCAGCTCTAGAGCTGAAGTTTTTGTGTTGTAACTGGATATAGTAACCGGGAAACTTCAGCTCTAGAGCTAAAGTTGTTGTATTGTAACTGGAAAACTTCAGCTCTAGAGCTGGAGTTTTTGTCTTTAACATCCATAACTATCAAATATCTTTTGCCTTTTAATTTTCTATATAATGCTCTAATAATTGGTCATAGCTCTTGTCATGATATACTGTCGTCACATCAGAAGTACCAAAGCTTAAAACATTTATAAGAATTTCTCTTGCATCATATTCTTGAGAAATAGTAACCCATGAAGAAACATCAAAACGAAATAATACTGATGGATTATATTGCTAAAAACTTGTCTGGCGAGAGCTCCCGCGCTTGCCCAATGAGTTGATCTCTTATGTCGTTGAAGTCATCCTCCATGCCAACGAGAGTAATATCCTCCGTATATTTGTTTTAGCTTCATTAATTAAAGAGAGCAATGTTGAAGTCATCGTTGTAAAAGAAGAAAAAAGAAAATAAAGGAAGAAAAGGGGGAGGAGAAAGGGAGCTGAAATTGTTTAAAAATTGGGTACAAGTTAAAAGTTTTTAAAAAATGGGTATAGGTTAAATAGGAGCAACCAAATAGGACGCCCCGTGCAATTTTTACATAAAAATTGTACTCTAAATTTGTCTCGAAAACTCAGTTACACACCCTAACTATATAGATGATTTTAAACCCCCCCCCCCCAAATTGTAATTACACCCTGAGAATATAATACCAGTCTCATAGTATAAACTACTCCCTCCGGTCCAAAATAAGTGATTTTTTGGCCTTTTTCTTGTGGTCCAAATAAGTGATTTTTTCAGATTTCAAGAATGAATGAATTAATTATTTTTTCCCTACATTGTCCTTGGAGTAAATTGTGTTGGAATATATGTTAGGAGTGTTTATGTGAGTAGTTAAGGTTAATATGGTCAATTTCATTGCTAATTAATGCTAAAAGGTGAATTTCTTAATCTGTGTGAAAACATCCAAAAAATTACTTATTTTGGACCGGAGGGAGTAGTATAAAGTGCTTTACACATGTGCCACGTCAGAAATCTTCAGTTTTCTTACTTTTTATTTTTTTCCGTTTCTTTTTGTTTATTCAAGGTCTTTTCTTTTCCGTACTTTTCAGTCTCAGTTCCATATTAATTTTTATTTCCTTCTCAGCACCCTATTTATCTCATTTCTTGCTCCCTTTTTTCTCTTCTAATTTTTCCTAGTTTCAGTTGAACATAGCCAAAAATATATTTATCTTTCTCTCCTCTCTACTTCTTAACAAGTTCGTGCATAAATAAAAACAAAATCGGATAATATAATCAAACTTATGAAAAGACCTTTATGAAAGTAGATAATCAATTTAACACCTAAGAATTTTTTATCCATCACATTCACATTTCATTCTTAGAGTAGGCTAATAATTACGTTGAATTGTTCATAAAATAATTTTAACCTTTTATTTCCAAAGTGATTGATAAATTCTAAATTTACTTTAAATTTTAGAGAAAATAGAAAATAATAGGTGAAAATAATAAAAGCATGATTCAAATTTAAGATAGTTAGAAATGTTTATTAATCGGATCCTAGATTAAAAGAGACCAATTCTTTTAGATGAAAGAATATAGTTAGGTGGAAAATCAAATAGAAAGTGGAAAGAAATTCATTGGGTCTCATTAGCTCCCTATACAATTTGAATTATTTTGAAATTTTTATAATTATATCAAGCTCCACTTCTATCTATAATAATAAATTCATTATCATATCCTTGATATGCTGGAATTGTTTGGAAAAAAAAGAAAAAGAAAAAAAAAAAGAAAAATAGAAGAGAAGCAGATGGCAGAAGAACTGAACAGAATTTTAGAGGATGGGGAAGCCGGGGGGGGGGGGGGGGAGTTAGAAGAAAGATAAAGGAAGCTGAAAATAAATTAAAAAGGGTCCACCTTCTTTTGGTTATATAGTTAAAGTTTTTAACTAAATTTTCGGGACAAGTTTATGGTGCAGTTTATGTGTTTTCTATATTTATTAAATTTGAAGTTTTGCTAATGGGGCAAACAGGGAAAAAAATTCAAGATCATCCACATTAAGGACTATTTGTGTATTTTTTTCGATTTAAACAATATGGTTATTTTTGTGTCATTGTTTAAATTTGGATGTAGTTTAAATAAGTGTAACGATCCGATCGGTCGTTTTGAGCTTTAGTGTTCCATTCAGTCGTTTGAGACTTGGAGTAGCTTCATATGGTATATTATAACTTGCGTGTATCGCTGGTTTTGATTTTTGAGTGGTTCGGGATTGATCTGGAAGAATGATTGTCATTTTAGAAGTTTTAACTTGGAAGAGTTTACCAATTTTGACTTTGCGTATATGATATTAGATCGGAGTTTTGATGGCTCCGTTAGGTCCGGAGAATAATTTTGGATTTAGGCGTATGCCCAAAATTGAATTCGGAGGTTCCTAGGTTAATTTGGTTTATTTTACCGAAAATTGGCAATTCGAAGGTTTAGAAATATCCTAAGTTTGACCATGGTTTGACTTTTGGGTAAACGGACTCAGAATCGGGGTTTGATTATTCCGATAGGTTCGTATGATGATTTTGGACTTGTACATATGTTCGGATTTAGTTTCGAAGTTTTCTAGAAGAATCCGACACTATTTGTTAAAAGTTGGCAATTTGAATAACTTAAGAGTTCATAAATTTGACCAAGAGTTGACTTTGATGTTATTGAACTTAAATTGATATTCTGGGACTTTGGATTGGTCTATGTAGTAGAATTGAACTTGTTTGCAAAGTTTGGAAGTAATCCAAAGTGTTTAAGTGTGATTCAGACACTCTTTTGATAGAATAAAGATTTAAAAACTTAAGAGAAATTTTATTCGGTTCGAGCCTCGATATTTTTGTTGTGATGTTTCCTTGGGTGTTTTGAGGCTTGTGATAAGTTTGGATAATGCATTTATACTTGTTGGTATGATTGGATGAGGTTCCGAGGGGCTCGGGTGTGTTTTGGATCATTGATTGAAAAACTAGATAAGATAAGAATTTGGAGTTTGACCATGGTCAATATCGCGTCTAGATGACCTTTTTCGGTATTTTGAGTGTGCGAGCATGTTTGTAACGTATTTTATGATTGAAATGCATATATGGTTTGCGTCCGGGAGGTTTCGAATGAGTTTTGGGTGCCAAACGAAAATTTTATTATTGGTGGTTTTTTTTTCTTTTTTCTGGTGTAAATAATTATGAAAATGCTATTTATGTTACTTTTCTTCCATTCCGTCGCAGAAGGAAAAGGATATCGAATGATCGATTCACCATTGAGCCCTGAAATTTTCAGACTTGCTTTAAAATCTTAAAACATCATATTTCCCTCATTTTAAGGCCAAATTGGGTGATTCAAGAGCCTATTTTAGGTGTAATCTTGCAAGTACCATGCTGAGCTTATCAAACGTGAGTTTAGAGATCATCTAAGATCTGATTCGGGCTTAGACAACTGCTGCATTTTTCTTATTTTGCAATTTAGTTATTCTTCTCACAAGGTTTTGGAGCTCGATTTTGGGCGATTTTGGAGGGGTATTTTCACCATTTGAATTGGGGTAAGTACTTTTGACTCGGATTTAATTTTATTTCATGATTCCAACCTCAATTTTAGTGTGTAATTAATGATTTAAATTAAAGAGATTGGGGGATTTTAGTAAAAACATTTCTAAAACACAAATTGTTGATTTGAAGGCCCATTTGAGGTCAGAATTGAATTATTTTGATATGGTTGGGACTCGTATCGAAAAGGGTATTCAGAATTTATGAGCTTCTCAGATTCCGGGGTACGGGCTCAGGATTGACTTTTTGAGATGACTTTTTGATTTTAGTTAAAGAGCTTAACTTTATTAATTTGAATTGATTTCTCTTGCATTATTTGTTATTATTACATTATTTTTGGCTAGATTTAAGTTGAGCGGGGGGTAAATTTTAAAGGAAAATCTATTTTGAGTATTGATTTGACCTAATTGATGTAAGTAAATTGCCTAATTTTGTGTGGAAAAACCTACCCCTTAGGTTTTGGGTTGATTGTACTATTTGAATTATATGGAAGACGTGTACGCGAGGTGATAATTGTGTGCACAAGCTTATATATGGTATTTGACCGGTTTAGGCTATTAGGCTTATTTCTTGCATTTAATTGAAGTTGTCATTTCATGTTATATCTTCTATTGTTAGGCTTTCTCTTACGTGTTTTACTTGAAATTGTTAGTACATGTTCTATCTTTTACTGCCAAGTATACTCTTATATGCTTTAATTATTATTTGCAATTACTTGTTGAATTCCTGCCTTAGTCGTTAATTGCTTCTTGGTAACTGTGCCTTATTTATGAATTGTCATTACTTGCTATTTGATTTTGTGAGTTATCATGTAACTATTTTATCCTCATGTGACTTTCTTTGTTTAGCCTCTTTATTGCGTTTAATTTTTTGTGATACGCCGTAGTTAGTTGTGGTTTGTTTGTTTGTTTGTTTAACTCATATTGTTTGGGAATCGAGTTGCACGCCACAACGATATTGAAATAATATGAAAAGATATGACATGGAGCGATAAAGACGGATGATATGATACAGGTGGGATCGGGTTGCAAGCCGTAATAGATATTGTTATTATTGTGTGGAATCGGGTTGGACGCCGCAACGTGTTGATATGTTGCAATTGTTTGTGACAGTAAAGTTAACCTCAGTTGTTATTCTAGTATTGGAATGATATCGACTTATTGGGTGAGTCATGCATCCTACGTGAATTATTGTGTTTCTTCAATGTGTCAATCTGTGCCTCCGTGGTTACTTGGTGAATTAATTTTCAAGATGAATTTATCTGCGTGGAGTCATTATCTCATACTCTGTTGAGTTGTTGGTAACATAACGATTTTAAATAAAAAAATTATGAACATGCTTACTTTATGTGACTCTTAAGTTAAAACTCGTCATTTCACTCGGTACTTTACTATTCTTAATTGTTATCATATTTTACTTTAATTGATTCTCAAATTAAACTCCTTACCCATTTAATGTTTTACTTTACTTAAAAATTGTTATTATGTTTTACTTTACTAATTCTATATTTAATTCAGTAACTTATCAGATGCTTTATTTTATTTAAAAATATTATTTTCTTCACCCCATTTGATTTCTAAACTAAACTCATTTAATATTATATTTTATATAAATTATACTTTATTTCACCATATTTGTTTTATAAAACAAACTCATATTATCATTTGACTCCTTACTTTATTCAATATTGTTACTATGCCTTATTGTATATGAATAAATCTCTCGAATATTTTGTTTAGCATTTGACACGGATACAATGTACATGGTAGCACGTTATAATGACCTAACCAGTCATTTTGAGCTCTAGTACATCGTTCCATGGTTTGAAACCTTGAGTAGCTCACTTTATATTTTATGACTTGTATGTGAGATCAAAATTGAATTTCGGAAAGTTAGGAGTTGATTCAGAAGGAAAATTCTCAATTTAGAAGCTTTAAGTTGGAAGAGTTGACCAAGGTTTGACTTTTGAGTAAACGACCTCGAAATACAAAAATTTGAAAGTTCCAATAGGTTCGTACGATGATTTCGGACATGGGCATATATTCGGGTTATCGAGTTGTCCGGGAGCATTTCGGCATTTATTATGGAAAGTTGGCATTTTTAAAAGTTTAAGAATTTTCTAAGTTTGATTTGAAGTAGACTTTGGTGTTTTCGATGTCCATTTGGGGTTTCGATCCTTCGAATAGGTTTGTATCATGATTTGTAACTTGTGTGTAAAGTTTGGTATTTTTTCGAGATGTATAGACATAATTTGGATGCGTTTATCGATGTTTGAATATTTGAAAGATGAAAGAAGGATTTTGATCGTCAATTCGTGATTTCTATGTTATTCGTGGCATTTCGAGCCTTTGGATAATTTTAGATAATGTATTAAGACTTTTTGGTGTGATTGAACGGGGGCCTTAATTGTGATTTAGAGTGGTTTTGGATAATTTTTCCTTATTTTGCTGTCGTTTCATGAATTACTATTCGGTTTTCCCCCATTCTACTTCCTATTGTTTTATTCAGCTGTATTATATGTTATCGGGTTGATTGGTTCGGGTTCGGAGAGGTTTTGGTAAGGTTTGAGACACTTAGTCTCTTTTGAGTAAGCTTAAGTTGGAAAAGCCAACCGGATGTTGACTTATATGAATAAGGGCTCGAATGTGAATTCTGACGGTTCGGATAACTTCGGAAGATGATTTGGGACTTAGGAGCTTGATCGGAATGTATTTTGAAGGTCCAGAGTAGATTTAGGCTTGAATTGGCAAAATTAGAATTTTGGCGTTTTCCGGTTGATAGGTCAGATTTTGATATAGGGGTCGGAATGGAATTCCGGGAGTTGTAGTAGGTCCGATGTGTCATTTGGGATGTGTGTGCAAAATTTTAGGTCATTCGAACGAGGTTTGATAGACTTTTTGATCGAAAGCGGAATTTGGAAGTTTTGAAATTCTTAGGCTTGAATCCAATGTTAATTTGGTGTTTTGATGTTGTTTTGAGTGTTCCGAAGATTGGATCAAGTTTGAATGATGTTATGGGATATGTTGGCATATTTTGTTAAGGTCCCGGGGACCTCGAGTGAGTTTCGGGTGGTTGAACGGATCAATTCATGTTGGAAAAAAGTTGCAAAAAATATGTTGTTGGTGTTGCAGACATTTAGCCTTCGCATTCGCAAGAAGGCTCTCGCGTTCGCGAAGGGATGGGAAGTGAGGTTGTCATTTTGGCCTTCGCGTTCGCGGTATGGTTCCCGCGTTCGCAAAGGGTGAGGTCTAGTGGTCATCGAGAACACGACGAGGGTCCCGCGTTCGCGTAGAGTATTTGGAGTGGCTGGATCCCAGGAAACTTGTTCTTCATGTTCACGTAGGTGTAGCCACGTTCGCGAAGGTTGGGTCAGTTGAAGCATCGCATTCGCGAGGGTTCTTCTGCGTTCGCGTAAGATGATTTTTGGTCAATGGTATTTTGTGCTTCGCGAACGCGAGGTTTTGACCGCGTTCGCGAAGAAGGATTTCAAATCGCTGGGTAGAATGTTTAAAAGGCTATTTTCGCGATTTTTGGCCTAAGTTCACCATTTCTGACTCGGTTTTGGAGCTTCTTGAGGGAGATTGAAGAGGGAATCAAAGAGAACTTCTTAGAGGTAAGAATTATGGACTTAATATACGATTCTATTGTGATTTCTACCTAATTAAACATGAAATTTGGGGGATCTGAAGCCTAAATTGGAGAGTTAGGGCTTGGAAACTTGAGACTTTAATCTAGGGATTTGAGGGGCCATTTGTGGTCGGATTTTGGTATTCTTGGTATGTATGAACTCGTGGGAGGATGGGTTTTTGTTGATGTGATTTTTATCAAATTTCGAGACATGGGCTTGGGGGTCGGGTTGGACCAATTTTGGAATTTTTGGTATAATTTGATTAATTTCGCATGGGCTTCGTCCCTTTAGCATATTCTAATGTTATGATTCTGATTTTGGGTAGATTCGGCACGAGTTGAGGCCGAGGCGAGAAGCAAAGGCATTGCGGAGTAGTATTTTATCCGATTTGAGGTAAGTAACCATTGTAAATTTGGAACTAAGGGTACAAAACCCCGGTATTTCATATCGTTTTGATAAATGAGGTGGCACACATGCTAGGTGACGAGCGTGTGGGCGTGCACGGTAGGGATTGTGACTTGGTCCGTCCCGTAGCGACTATTAAGCCGCGTACTTGATTTGAAATCTTATGATATCCTGTATTTTAGAAATTTATATTGTATTATGGGCTGTATACCATGTTTGGGGCCTCGTGCTGACCTGTTGAGACCCTTAGGGGTATTTTTACTGTTTTCCTCACTCTATTTGCTTGAAAGCATATCCTCAGTCATGCTTTACCTGTTTATTGTCTAAAACTGGTTTTTATCACTCTACTTCTTAAAATGTAAAAACTGTTTGGGTTGAGTTTCCCTGTTTTCCACTGTTATGCCCGAGTGGCTGTGAGGTTAATGACTGAGAGAGGTTGAGGACCTAATGGTGAGGATTATAGATATTATGGATCGGGCTGCACGCCGCAACAATATTATATGTATATATTATAGTTCGGGATGCATGCCGCAGCGATACTTATACAGATCGGGCTACACGCCGCAGCGATATATATATATATATTGGATCGGGCTGCGCGCTGCAACGATATAACGCTTGGGCTGTAGGAGCCCCTCCGAAGTCTATACACCCTAGTGAGCGTAGTCGACTATAAACTATGGATGGGGATGCACGCCGCAACGGTTATTATGATTATTACTATTATGAGATGTTATCGAGCCTGAGTGCTGAGTGTGAATACTAAGTGATGAGAGCTGAGTCACGAGTGACCGAGAGGCTTTCCCGAGTGGCTATATTTATGAGTGACACCTTGCCTGAGGGGCCCATTCCTGATATTTTTTGTTGATTTCACTCTTCTTTTATAATGAGCCTCTGTTGAAAACTGCTAAGTAAATGATTTCAAAGTATTTCTATTGAAACTGAAGCTTTATGAAGAAACTAGTTTTTAAACTATTGAGTTTGACTTGATATTCTGTTGTTTACTCTTTTATATGATTTTTACTGCTCGTCACTGCTTTCAGACCTTATTTACTTTAGTTACTTACTGAGTTGGCGTACTCACGTTACTCCCTGCACCTTGTATGTAGACCTAGGTGACCGAGTGGCAGAGTGAGGGTTCCTATCATTTCCAGAGCTTATCTGAGATTGCAAGGTAGCTGCACGGCGTCCGCAACCCTGCTTTCCTCCTTCCTATCCTTGTTTTTCTGCATTTTTAGACTTATTATGTATTAGACAGTCATATCAGTGTATTTAGAGGCTCTAGACTTGTGACACCAGATGGTTGGGCTGTGTTGATCTATTTTCTGCAATGTTTTCCACACATTTCAGTGATTTATGTATTCCTTATGAAAATTGAGACTTAATTAAATGTTAGAAAAATGTTTTTATTAAAAGAAATTGACTGTGGTTACTTGTTGGGTTGACTTGCCTAGTTATGTGATAGGTGACATCACGATTGGGGTATTTGGGGTTGTGACTAATTGGTATCAGAGCCTAGGTTACATAGGTCTCGCGAGGCATGAACCGGTTTAGTAGAGTCTCGCAGATCGGTACGGAGATGTCTGTATTTATCCTCGGGAGGTTGCAAAACTTTTAGGAAAAACTTCATATTCTTGAAATTCTTGTCGTGCGAATCTGTTGATCCGAGTACTAAACTTCTGTTATTCCTTCTCTCATAGATGGTGAGGACATGTGCTACTAGTCAGGATGGATGACCACCAGTACCACCAGCTAGGGCCACTAGAGGCCGAAGACGCGGTCGAGGCCGTGGTAGGGGCAGGGGTGTAGCTCGCACAATAGTTAGGGCAGAACCTGCAGATCCACCAGCCACCCCAATTCAAGATCAAGTCCCAGTTGTGGATGCTCCAGCAGCACCAGCTCAAGCACCAGCCAGTTGCACCAGCTTAGGAGTATGTGGTACCAATTATGCCTGACGAAACGAGCAGCGTTGTTTGTAGAGGTTTGGTAGACTTCAGCCTCCAACTTTCAGTGGTACTAAGGGCGAGGATGTGCATGGTTTCTGGGACAAGTGTCAGAGGATTCTTCGCACAACGGGTATTTTAGAGACCAGTGGTATAACATTTACTACCTTTTAGTTTTCTGGAGCTGCCTTTATTTTGTGGGAGGCCTATGAGAGGCGTAGGCCTGTTGGTGCAGCGCCCCTTACCTGGCAGTAGTTCTCTGTTCTCTTTATATAGAAGTATGTACCACAGTCTTGCCGAGAGGAGCTGCGTAGGCAGTTCGAGCAGTTGCGTCAGAGAGACATGAATGTGACACAGTATGAGATACGGTTTTCTGAGTTAGCTCATCATGCGGTCTGGTTGGTTCTCACAGATCGAGAGAGGATCAGGAGGTTCGTTGATGGCCTCACATATCAGCTTCGGATTCTCATGACTAGGGAGAGGGTGTTAGGTGCTACTTTTGAGGAGGTTGATGACATCGCCCACGAGATTGAGTCGGTTCGTCGCCAGGAGCGAGAGGAGAGGGAGGCCAAGAAGCCTCGAGGATCTGCTAGCTTTGGTAGTGCTCCTTCGAGGGATCAATTTCAGCACGGCAGAGGTCGTCCATTTAGACAGGCTTAGTTAGCTCGCCCAGGTTATCGTGGGGCATCATCGGGTCATGGTTCTCACAGTTCTCATCATGGCCATTCATCACTCAATTCCCTTCCAGCCCAAAGTTTGTCCCCGTGCTCCATCAGTTTAGGATTCTTCTATGCTAGGTCCTTCTACTAGTCATTCCGGTGCCAGGGGTTCCCTTCAGTCCCCATCTCCAACACCGGGAAGTTGTTATGAGTGTGGAGAGTTTGGGCATATGAGGAGGCAGTGTCCTCGTCTTCTTAAGGGTCCGTCTCAACAGAGGGGTTAGCCCTCGACTTCAGCTCCAGTTACTTCACCACCCGCTCAGGCAGCTAGGGCTGGGGGTCAGTCAGCTAGGGGTTGCCCTAGAGTGGGAGGTCGATCAGGTGGTGGTTAGGCTCATTTCTATCCCTCCCAGGTAGACCAGATGATATTGCTTTAGATGTTGTGATCACATGTATTGTCTTAATCTGCCACAGAGATGCCTCTATGTTATTTGATCCCGGTTCCACTTATTCTTATATGTCATTATACTTTGCTCATTATTTGGATACGCCTCATAAGTCTCTTGTTTTATCTTTTCGTGTACCTACTCCGGTGGGCAATATTGTTGTTGTAGACCGTGTGTACCGGTCATGTGTGGTGACTATTGGGGGTCTGGAGACCCGAGTGGATCTTTTGTTGTTATGTATGGTGGATTTCGATGTTATATTAAGCATGGATTGGATATCTTTGTGTTGCGTTATTTTGTACTACCATGCTAAGTCAATGACTTTGGCTATGCTGGATGTGCCATGGATTGAGTGGTGAGGTTCGACCGATTATGTTCCCCGTAGGGTAATTTCATTCTTGAAGGCCCAGCGTATGGTTGGGAAGGGTTGTCTATCCTACTTAGCCTTTGTGAGTGATGTCGGTGTAGAGACTCCCAGTATTGATTCTGTTCCTGTTGTGAGGGATTTTCCCGATGTGTTTCCTGTAGACCTACCGAGCATGCCACCGGACAGGGATATTGATTTTGGTATTGATCTGGTGTCGGGCACTCATCACATCTCTATTCCACCGTATCGTATGGTACTAGCGGAGTTGAAAGAGTTGAAGGAGCAGCTTCAGGAACTCCTTGATAAATGGTTTAATCTGCCTAGTGTGTCACATTGGGGTGCGCCTGTCTTATTTGTGAAGAAGAAGGATGGCACGATGAGGATGTGCATTGATTACAGGTAGTTGAACAAGGTTACAATTAAGAACAAGTATCCCCTACCTCGCATTGATGATTTATTTGACCAGCTTCAGAGAGCGAGAGTGTTCTCCAAGATTGATCTCCATTCAGGTTATCACCAGTTGAAGATCAGGGACTCTAATATTCTTGAAATGGCTTTCAGGACCCGATATGGTCATTATGAGTTCTTGGTGATGTCTTTTTAGCTGACCAATGCCCCGACAACATTCATGCATTTGATGAACAGTGTGTTTCGGCCCTATCTCAACTCATTTGTCATAGTTTTCATTGATGATATTATGGTGTATTCGTGTAGTTAGGAGGAGCACGCGGAGCATTTGAGAGTTGTGTTGTAGAGATTGAGGGAGGAGAAGCTATATGCAAAGTTCTCCAAGTGTGAGTTTTGGCTCAGTTTAGTGGCATTCTTGGGGCACGTGGTGTCCAATGAGGGTATTCAGGTAGATCCAAAGAAGATAGAGGCAGTTCAGAGTTGGCCCAGACCGTCTTCAGCCACAGAGATTCGCAGCTTTCGTGTGTTGGCGGGTTATTACCGCCGGTTTGTTCAGGGATTTTCATCTATCGCATCACCCTTGACAAAGTTGACTCAGAAGGGTGCTTTATTCAGGTAGTCAGATGAGTGCGAGGTGAGCTTTCAGAAGCTCAAGACCGCCTTGACCACAACTCTAGTGTTAATGTTGCCATCAGCTTCAGGTTCCTATACCGTGTATTGTGATGCTTTTAGAGTTGGTATTGGGTGTGTATTGATGCAAGAGGGTATAGTTATTGCTTATGCTTCTCGTCAGTTGAAGGCCCATGAGAAGAACTACCCTGTTCATGATTTGGAGTTGGTTGCCATTGTTCACGCATTGAAGATTTGGAGGTATTATTTTTATGGTGTGTCTTGTGAGGTGTTTACTGATCATCGTAGCCTCCAACACTTGTTCAAGCAGAAGGATCTCAATTTGAGGCAGCAGAGATGGTTGGATCTACTAAAGGACTATGATATTACTATCTTGTACCATCCAGGGAAGGCCAATGTGGTGGCCGATGCCTTGAGTAGGAAAGCGGTGAGTATGGGGAGTTTGGCGTACATTCTAGTTTGGGAGAGACCTCTTACAGTTGATGTTCAGGCCTTGTCCAATTGGTTCGTGAGGTTGGATATTTCAGAGCCAGTCGGGTATTGGCTTGTGTGACTTCTCGGTCTTCCTTATTTGATCGCATCAGAGAGTGCCAGTATGATGATCCTCATTTGCTTGTCCTTAAGGATAGAGTTTAACAAGATGATGCCAGAGATGTGACTATTGGTGATGATGAGGTGTTGAATATGCAGGGCCGGATATGTGTGCCCAATGTGGATGGGCTTCGAGAGTTGATTCTAGAGGAGGCCCATAGTTCGCGGTATTCCATTCATCCGGGTTCCGCGAAGATGTATCAGGATCTGAGACAGCATTATTGGTGGAAGAGAATGAGGAAAGATATTGTCGGATTTGTAGCTCGATGTCTCAATTGTCAGCAGGTGAAATATGAGCATCAGAGACCGGGTGGCTTGCTTTAGCGGATGGATATTCCAGAGTGGAAGTGAGAGCGAATCACTATGGACTTTGTAGTTGGGCTCCCACGGACTTTAAAGAAGTTCGATGTTATTTGGGTGATTGTGGATCGGCTGACCAAGTCCGTGTACTTCATTCCTGTGTGTACTACCTATTCTTTAGAGCGGTTGGTAGGGATCTATATCCGGGAGATTGTTTGTTTGCATGGTGTCCCAGTTTCCATCATTTCAAATAGGGGCACTCAATTCACTTCACAGTTTTGGAGGTCTATGCAGTGAGAGTTGGGTACTCAGGTTGAGTTGAGCATATCTTTTCACCCTCAAACGGACGGGTAGTCCGAGCGCACTATTCAGATATTGGAGGGCATGTTGCATGCTTGTGTCATCGATTTCAGAGGGTCATGGGATCAGTTTCTACCGCTCGCAGAGTTTGCTTATAACAACAGTTACCGGTCGAGTATTCAGATGGCTCCATATGAGGCTTCGTATGGGAGGCGGTGTAGATCTCTAGTTGGTTAGTTTGAGCCAGGTGAGGCTAGGCTATTGGGTACAGACTTGGTGCAGGATGCTTTAGACAAGGTAAAGGTGATTCAGGAGAGGCTTCGTACAACACAGTCGAGACAAAAGAGTTATGCTGATAGGAAGGTTTGGGATGTGTCCTACATGGTTGGCGAGAAGGTTCTACTGAAGGTTTCACACATGAAGGGTGTTATGAGATTTGGGAAGAAGGGTAAATTGAGTCCTCGGTTCATTGGTCCTTTTGAGATGCTTCTAAGGATTGGAGAGGTGGCTTATGAGCTTGCTTTGCCACCCAGCTTGTCGGGCGTGCATCTGGTATTTCATGTTTCTATGCTCCGAAAGTATATTGGTGATCCGTCTCATGTTTTGGATTTCAGCACGGTTCAGTTAGTTGATGATCTGACTTACGATGTGGAGCCAGTGGCTATTTTTAAGCGTCAGGTTCGAAAGTTGAGATCTAAGGATATAGCTTCAGTGAAAGTGCAGTAGAGAGGTCGGCCCGTGGAGGAGGCTACCTGGGAGACCGAGCAGGAGATGCGAAGTAGATATCCTCACCTATTTGAGGCTTCAGGTATGTTTCTTGACTCGTTCGAGGACAAATGTTTAGTTAAGAGAGGGAGGATGTAACGACCCGACCGGTCGTTTCATGAATTAACACTCCATTTTCTTCCATTTCTGCTTCTTATTGTTTTATTCAGCTGTATTATATGTTATCGGGTTGATTGGTTCGGGTTCGGAGAGGTTTTGGTAAGGTTTGAGACACTTATTCTCTTTTGAGTAAGCTTAAGTTAGAAAAGTCAACCAGATGTTGAATTATATGAATAAGGGATCGGATGTGAATTCTGACGGTTCGGATAGCTTCGGGAGATGATTTGGTACTTAAGAGTGTGATCGTAATATGTTTTGGAGGTCCGGAGTAGATTTAGGCTTGAATTGGCAAAATTTGAATTTTGGCATTTTCCTGTTGATAGGTGAGATTTTGATATAGGGGTCGGAATGGAATTTTGGGAGTTGCAGTAAGTCTGATGTGTCATTTGGGATGTGTGTGCAAAATTTCAAGTCATTCGGACGAGGTTTGATAGACTTTTTGATCGAAAGCGGAATTTGGAAGTTTTTGGAATTCTTAGGCCTGAATCCGCTGTTAATTTGGCGTTTTGATGTTATTTTGAGTGTTCCGAAGATTGGATCAAATTTGAGTGATGTTATGGGATATGTTGGCATGCTTGATTAAGGTCCCAGGGGCCTCGGGTGAGTTTCGGGTGGTTGAACGGATCAATTCATGTTGGAAAAAAGTTGTAGAAAATCTGTTGTTAGTGTTGCAGACATTTGGCCTTCGCGTTCGCGAGAAGGCTCTCGCGTTCGTGAAGGGATGGGAAGTGAGGCTGTCATTTTGGCCTTTGTATTCGCGGTGTGGTTCTCGCATTCGCGAAGGGTGAGGTCCAGTGGTCATCGCGAACGCGACGAGGGTCCCGCGTTCGCGTAGAGTATTTGGAGTGGCTAGATCCCAGGAGCCTTGTTCTTCGCGTTCGCATAGGTGTAGCCGCGCTCGCGAAGGTTGGGTCAGCTGAAGCATCACGTTAGCGAGGGTTCTTCTGCATTCGCATAAAAGGATTTTTGGTCAATGGTATTTTGTGCTTCGCGAATGCGAGTTTTTGACCACGTTAGCGAAGAAGGATTTCAAATCGCTGGGCAGAATGTTTATAAGGCCATTTTCGCGATTTTTGGCCTAAGTTCACCATTTTTGACTTTGTTTTGGAGCTTCTTGAGGGAGATTGAAGAGGGAATCAAACATAACTTCGTGGAGGTAAGAATTATGGACTTAATACACGATTCTATTGTGATTTCTACCTAATTATACATGAAATTTGGGGGATTTGAAGCCTAAATTGGGGAATTAGGGCTTGGAAACTTGAGACTTTAATCTAGGGATTTGAGGGACCATTTGTGGTTGGATTTTGGTATTCTTGGTATGTATGAACTTGTGGAGGATAAGGATTTTCGTTATTGTGATTTTTATCGAATTTCGAGACGTGGGCCTGGGGGTCAGGTTGGACCAATTTCAGAATTTTTGGTATAATTTGATCAATTTTGCATGGGCTTCGCCTCTTTAGCATATTCTAATGTTATGATTCTGATTTTGGGTAGATTCAGCGCGAGTTGAGGCCGAGGCAAGAGGCAAAGGCGTTGCGGAGTAGTATTTCATCCGGTTTGAGGTAAGTAACCATTGTAAATTTGGAACTGAGGGTACAAAACTCCTGTATTTCATATAGTTTTGATAAATGAGGTGATCCACATGCTAGGTGATGAGCATATGGGCGTTCACCGGTAGGGATTGTGACTTGGTCCGTCCCGTAACGACTATTAAGTCGCTCACTTGATTTGAAATCTTATGATATCCCGTATTTTAGAAATTTATATTGTATTATGGGATGTATGTCATATTTGGGGATTCGTGCCGACCTGTTGAGACCCTTAGAGACATTTTTACTGTTTTCCTCACTCTATTTGCTTGAAAGCATATCCTCAGTCATATTTTACCTGTTTATTGTCTAAAACTGGTTTTTATCACTCTACTTCTTAAAATGTGAAAACTGTTTGGGCTGAGTTTCCCTGATTTCCACTGTTATGCTCGAGTGGCTGTGAGGTTAATGAATGAGAGAGGTTGAGGACCTAATGGTAAGGATTATAGATATTATGGATCGGGCTGCACGTCGCAGCAATATTATATGTATATATTATGGATTGGGCTGCACGCCGCAGCGATACTCATATAGATCGGGCTACACGCCGCAATGATATATATATATATATATTGGATCAGGCTGCGCGCCGCAGCGATATAACGTTTGGGCTATAGGAGCCCCTCCGGAGTCTGTACACCCCCAGTGAGCGTAGTCGACTATAAACTATGGATCGGGTTGCACGCCGCATTGGTTATTATGATTATTACTATTATGAGATTTTATCGAGCCTGAGTGCTGAGTGTGAATACTGAGTGACGAGAGCTGAGTCACAAGTGACTATGAGGCTTGCCCGAGAGGCTATATTTATGAGTGACACCTTTCCTGAGGGGCCCATTCTTGATATTTTTTGCTGATTTCATTCTTCTTTTATAGTGAGCCTCTGTTGAAAACTGCTAAGTAAATGATTTCAAAGTATTTCAATTGAAGCTTAAGCTTTATGAAGAAACTGCTTTTAAATTGTTGAGTTTGACTTGATATTCTGTTGTTTAGTCTTTTATATGATTTTTACTGCTCATCACTACTTTTAGACCTTATTTACTTTAGTTACTTATTGAGTTGGCGTACTCACGTTACTCCCTGCACCTTGTGTGCAGATCCAGGTGCCCGAGCAGCAGAGTGAGGGTACCCAATATTTCCAGAGCTTATCGGAGATTGCAAGGTAGCTGCACGGCGTCCGCAACCCTGCTTTACTCCTTCCTATCCTTGTTTTTCTGCATTTTTAGACTTGTTATGTATTAGACAGTCAGTGTATTTAGACGCTCTAGACTTATGACACCAGATGGTTGGGCTGTGTTGGTCTATTTTCTGCAATGTTTCCGAACATTTCAGTGATTTATGTATTCCTTATGAAAATTGAGACTTAAATTAAATGTTAGAAAAATGTTTTTATTAAAAGAAATTGACTGTGGTTACTTGTTGCGTTGGCTTGCCTAGTAATGTGATAGGTGCCATCACGATCGGGGTATTTGGGGTCGTGACATGGTGCTGGTGTTTTGTTTTGTTCTTCGCTAACGCGAAGGGTCTCACGCGTTTGCAAAGAAGGATTTTTGGTACATCCTAAAACGTGCTTTTTAGGGAGAGATATTACTTTGCAAGTAGACAAGACTTTGGGGATGCAAGAATACGCTAGGAGCAAGAAAGATAAGGATTCAACTTCATGTTTTCCCTCTTTCTTCCTATATTTCCATTATTGGTTACGAATTCTAGTATTGTAGTTTTGCATATTATTATGAATAGCCAATTTGTTATCTAAGGTTTTGATGGAACCTTTTGGAGGATGAATTCTTGTTAAGTTTTTATATAATTGAGCCGTTGGATTTCTCTACTAGTTCAACTATGTGTTTGTTGATGTTGATTGAATGGCCATCAACTGTCTGTACCTATTTAGTGTGTACTACTCGAGAGAGAGAGAGAGTATGAATTTAGGTAGTTGTTGAAAAATATCACTCCTAACGTATGTGAGAGATCAATACGGAGGGTTTAAAGGAGGGATTAGATATAACGAAACCTTGGTGAGATCGTGGTGAGCGATGAATTTAGTGCCAGCTAGTGTAGTTCTAGAGAATATGTCTAGTAAATTATGGTAGTTTCTCAACAGAGAACTATAACACCCAAAGTACTCACGATCGGTAGAGAATAATTAGGCGAAATTTTAGAAGACATAGCGGGAAGAATTCCAACAATTGGTGAAATCATAACTCTAGACCTCCTTAATCTTGTCTCCAACCCTTATCCTTGTTAATTGATAGTTTTACTGCTTTTTAGATTTGTTAGTTAATTATTTAAAAATAAACCTTATAATCTTTATAATTAGAAAATTGTTTGTACTTGTGTTTCTTAACAATATTGAGCAATTGTAGTTAGTCCTTAGTTCTCTATGGGATTCGACTCTAGACTTTTAGACTAGATTATATTTGTAGCGACTGTTTATGCCTTTTAGGACTAGAGTTGGGCATGATTAAATTTTGGTGCCATCGTCGGGGACTAACGGTGCAGTTGTAGGTGTAAATATTGCTAGGTTTCAAGTTTGAACTTTATTTTTGTTTTCTAGTATTTGATTTTTTTATTTTAGTTTTACTTGTTAATTTGAGAAACATGGCATGGTGGAATTATGGGATTTTTTATGTTGGTAATTCTACTGTTGATCTTCTTTGTGTGTATTGTGGAGGAAACCACATGGAAAAATTGTCAAAATATTCCCAAGAGCAAGTTATATGCACCAACTCAATCTTATGTGTGGAATGTATTTGTGGTGGTCAAGATGGTCACTTTTATGATTGTGCTTATATGTCTTACTCTCCCCAGCCCCTTATTATGATGGTTTTACTTTTTCTTGTGAGGTTAACAGGAATAAAGAACCCGGGGAAGCTAACATGAAGAAGATCAAAGATATGTTAAAGAACCCGCGGAAGCTGACATGAAGGAGATCAAAGATATGTTAAAGTGTTTCATGGAACAAAGTAATGAGAAACAACTACAAATACAAATGCTATGTGATACTATCCAAAGGCAAGATGCAACTATTCATAACCTGGAGGCACAAGTGAGTTAATCAGTTGAAGCATTTAATGCTCAACAAGCTGATATTGTGGATAGTAGCCAAAAGAAGCATGCGTTAGATCCAGAAATTGAGATGCTAATGGATGAGGTCAGAGTAGAACACCAACAATCTATCTAACTATAATTTGAGGATATCGATGTTGAAGAAGTAATACTAGAGTCAGCCAAGGACATTGAGGATACATATTTAGTCGACTCTAGTGTCATTGGTATTGAGAATGTTGACAGTCCCAAAGTTCATGTAGTTGAGCACATTGGTCCTCACTCCAAGCATTTTTCTACACCATTTTTGGATGATGATATAGAAATAGAGTCATCCGAGCCAATTGAGGAGTCAAGAAATGAGGAACAAGGTACCTACATTCTGGAATTCTTCTTAGCAAAAAGTCAGGATTACACACCTCATCTAAAGGTCAGAAGTGCAGAATACTACATTATTTCCTTGGGCCAGTTAGATTCGTTCCATCACCCAGGAGCATAATCATAAGCCTGAAGCAAAACATGGGACTCAATTCATAAGCTCGAGGTGGAGGCAACCCAACTTCACCGCTTTCTTTTATTTTTTTTTTATTATTGTATTATTCTTGTAGTGTTGGTTTTTTTATTTATTTCTCTAGGATCAAAGGAAGCAAAGCTATTGGAAGAAAGCAAAAGCAAGTGAGATAGTCAGAACTAAGTGTGGGGTGCCTGCAGAAAGAACCAAGTCTGGGAGAAGTCTGAGTACCTCATGAGCTGCTAATGCTTCGGCCTTTAGCCTACTAGAGAGTTTTTTTACTCTCTTATATTTATGGGTGTGCATTTGGGAAAATGCACAATTTTAAGTGTGGGGCGAAGAGACTATTTTGGTGTTCCTATGCAATTTAGTTGTGTTATTTTATGTGTATTGAAAAAAAAAGTTAGAAATAATCCCTCTTGGTTTTTCTTATGGCCACGGTTCTTTTTCAAGGGATGACTCTTTGAACCGGGAAGAAATATTTTTTCTTGTAGGTAGAATTTTCAAAAAGTTTTGGACTTTTCCCAACGATGGACTTCCTAGATAGTTTTCTTGAGGGTTTAAAGTCCAAAGAAAAACAATAAAAAAATATTTTGGTTTTTAATTTTTTTCATTTTGAACTGATAATGGAATGGGAAGAAATTGAGTATCTATGCTTTTTGACATATTTTATATCGGGGCTTAGAGGCGGAGCATTTGAACTAAGCACTTTCTTCATGATATTTGTATACATGCCGTGAAAATATGTGTGGCTTTTTTTGACACCGAGGCTCATCTTTCGACTCTTGAGATTAATTCTCATGTGCTTAAATTTTATGATGACTCTACTAGTTGCTTTAACTTGAGAGTCGGGTTCGAGCAGTCCTAAGTGAGTCATGTGAATTATGTGGGCTGAGATTGATGTATTTTGTGCCATCATTACTAGTCTAGAACTTGCCTCGTGTGTGAGTCAAAGCGAAATGATTAAGTCTTGCAAGTTTGGGAACTGATATAGGTTTTCTTTGATTGACCATTTAGCCTATTTGCCTATCAGTGCTAATACTATCAGTTGTTACCCCTTTTGAGCATGTTCTTTGGCAACCACATTATAAACTGAATCCCCTTTGTTCTTAATCAAATCTTGTTAAACCTGTACCTCCGAAAGCACTTAAATAGATAGAAGAGAAAGAAAGAGATTGGGTAGCTTTTGAGTTGAACCATAGAAAGGCCGACAAGGTGCACTTCTGTAAAAGCAAAAACAAGTTACTAGCCGAAAATACCAAATTAAGAAGTGTGAAAAAAAAGGAGAAGAAGAAAACACAAAAAAGGAGAAAAAATGAATAACACCTCTCATATCTCTATCTAGGCTAGTAAATATCTATATGTTGATGCGCTTAATGAATAAGGGCTTAAATGTGCATGGCTTAAACGAAGGTACTTAAAAGTAAAGTGTATTGTATTAAAGTGGTTAGGAGGGTGAGTCACTGTTCTCTCAAATACATCCTACCCGTCCCTTAACCTACATTACAACCTATAAAGTCCTACTTAGTCCTAGACTTTGCGAGCTTAAATTAGTAGAGACTTATACTACGGTCAAGCCTCTGGTACGAACTTGGGTGGCATAAGAGTTTCTCTATGAGAGCGAGCAAATTCTTCCGATATGAGAGTCCTTAGAATATACTTGAAATTATATTGAGTGTGTGGACTACTTTCTCTATGATTTGTTGGTGAAGGCACATGATTTGCAAAGGATTGGTAGAGACCTTGATTTTTGAGTTGGCACAAGGAGCGAGTCATAGTGTGCAATGCAAGTGAGTCAAGTTTTGAGGCGAGGATATTAGAAAGAGTCACATGAATATTTTAAATAATCTTGGCACGAGTTTAAAACTTGAGGAAATGTATGAAAAGTGCATATGCCGGGTTCTAAGTGTTGATATAAACTATTGTCATTGGTGTGATGCTTCCATATGTTTTGAAAGGTATTTCTCGCCTATGCACTTAATTTTAAGTTGCTCGAGGACCAGCAAGAGTTTAAGTGTAGGGTGGTGATAAATAATGAAAAGTGTATGTTTTGTGTGTGTTTGTATGTTAATTCTTGTGCAAGTTGCAGGAGTTAACACTACTTTTGAAGTGAAAATATGCTCATGACGTATTTTTTAATGTGTAGGAACAAACGTATGCGGAAAAGGATCAAATATAAGAAAAATTGGTGAAAAAGAAACTGAAGAGAAAAGTCTCGGACAGGGAAGCGAGGTTCACTTCACCAGATTGGGACCGGAGAAGAAGAAACCAGGAAGTCCCGGACAACAAAGCGAGGTTCTCTTCGCCAGATCAGGATCGGAGCAGAAAACATCAGCTTTTCCTATCCGAATTAGGAGAAGGAAAATTTGCCCCACACAAACCCTAGTCATTATAAATACATCTTAAAACGTGCTTTTAAGGGAGAGACACTACATTGGAAGTAGAGAAGACTTTGGGGAGGCAAGAATACATTAGGAGCAAGAAGGAGAAGGATTCAACTTCATGTTTCCCCTCTTTCTTCCTCTATTTCCATTATTGGTTATGAATTCTAGTATTGTAATTTTGCATACTATTATGAATATCTAATTTTTTATCTAAGGTTTTGATGGAAATTTTTGGAGGACGAATTCTTATTATGTTTTTATAAAATTGAGCTGTTAGATTTCTCTACTTGTTCAACTATGTGTTTGTTGTTGTTGATTGAATGGCCATCAATTGACTGTGCCTATTTAGTGTGTACTATTCGAGAGAGAGTACACATTTAGGTTGTTGTTGAACAAAATCACTCCTAACTTATATGAGAGATCAATACGGAGGGTTTAAGGCGAGATTAGAGATAATGAAACCTTGGTGCAATCATAGTGATCGGTGAATTAGTGCCAGCTAGCATAGTTTGAGAGAATATGTCTAGTAAATTATGGTAGTTTCTCAAGAGAGAACTATAACACCCGAAGTACTCATGATCGGTAGAGAATAATTTAGGCAAAATTTTAGAAGATATAGCGGGAAGGATTCCGACAATTGGGGAAATCATAACTCTAGACCTCCTTAATCTTGTCTCCAACCCTTATCCTTGCTAATTGATATTTTTACTGTTTTTTAGTTTTGTTAGTTAATTAATTAGAAATAAACCTTATAATATTTATAATTAGGAAATTATTTTTACTTGCATTTCTTAGTGATATTGAACAACTGTAGCTAAGCCTTAGTTGTCCGTGGGATTCGACTCTGGACTTTTAGACCGAATTATATTTGCAGCGACCGCTTATCCTTTCTAGGACTAGAGTTGAACGTGATCAGCTGGTGCTATATGGGAATTTCAAATTGATATTTCGTTAAAGAATCATGTTGATTACTATTTCTTATTATATTGATCATGTTGTATTTCATGCCTGCTTATGGTTCCTGCATCTTATTTATTAGATCACTAGTAAGTGTCAATGTCGACCCCTCGTCTCTACTTCTCTGGGGTTAGGCTAGATATTTACTAGGTATGCATTGATTTACGTACTCATGTTGCACTTCTGCACTATATGTGCATGATCTAACAAGTTCATTTGACGGTCCTCTTGGCGTGTTGGCGCTACTGCTGAGGGGACATTATGGTGAGCTTTATTCTATGCTACGCACCGTAGATCTCAAAGTCTCCATCTTATTTATTTACTCTATCCTGTCTATTTTATATTTCGGACAGATATTGTATTATTATTGCATTCGTTAGTAAATGCTCATGCACTTGTGACACCGAGTTTTGGGATACTCTAGTGGTTTTTTATTGTTCGTCTTGATATTGTCATCTTTTATTTATATCTTACTAATATCTTAAGTATTCATGATTTTTTAAATGCATTGAATTCTTTGGTAGATTGGTAGATTAGTTATGACTAAGGAAATTAAACATCAAGGGTATCGGGCAAAGGACTTGATGAATGTGTGCTACATTTCGCCTTATCGATTCATGTATAGGTTTTTGGATGACTCAGAGTTTTTGCTTCTTGTGGCTATGATGTACAAGGAAAAGAAGTCATCCGGTAGCTTCTTCGGGAATGTTCAGGTGCTAGCAGAGCACTAGATTTTGGTTATATTAAGGATCAGGTTAGAGTGGGTGACTCTCAACAATGGTTCTAGTGGGGTTAAAAAAATTAAAGTGTAGTGTCTAAGAATTTGGGGCTCGTTATGTGGATGAGAACAGGATTTTGCAGCAGTGTGTGAAGAATACTTGGGGAATTTCTATGTTATCACCGGGTCTACGATATAGTGTTAGATAAATGGGATAAAAACCTTCAAATGCAGAAGGTCTTCCAAAATGGGTGTATCAATTGGAGATACTATTGAGTGCACGAGGAGGATATGACATGGCTTATGGGTATCAAGACGATGTGGTCTTGTGATTTGGATCACCCGGGATGAGTGTTGTTTGAGGTATGTTAAGTGTTTGAATAGGACTATTGTTCCAAAGACAAGTCAAGAGTAAATTGGAAGAAGTTGAGTCGGTTAATAATGGTTTGAATCAGCATGGTTGTGGGAATGACTAATTCCTTCGGTGTGTTAAGCTGTACAGGTGATTCGTGGTTGTACATGCGGGCCTGAGAACCACTATAATTGATTGATTTGGAGGTATTGGATTCTGATTGCCTTGTTATTTTTAGATGTCCAGAAGAGTTACCTTACAAACAACTTGATTTTACTACAATCAGACGTGATTTTCTTGCAAATTCCTACAACTCTTCCAAGAACACTACAATGTGATTTCTTCAAACCAACGAGATTTTTAAATCTTTAGCAACGTAAAATTTTGTGGTTCTAAAAGAATACTGTGCAATCTTTTCCAAGAATATCATACGGACTTTTTTTCTACTCAAGGTATGTTAAGGCTATCCCTTCTTTCTTTTGGTATGATCCATACGATATGAACGAAAAGTGCAAATGCACAAATTCCATGAATGGCTCTATTCATAGAAGTATTAGAGATATCTATGTTCTTGAATTTCCATGTGTCATAATATTTTATCATCTGTTCATGGGTCTCAGAAAAATATGAAAGTTTAAAAGCGTTTAGTTTATGATATTACTCAAAGGCAAAATAGTCTTATGACATTTTGAAAGATTTTATTAACGTACTTTTCATGCATTGCATTCATGTACATTGACCCGTGACTAGATGGCATTATATACACGTATATATGTATGTATATATATGTATATGGGATATGGTAAAGGTTATGGTGTTATATACGCACCACTACCTGATCAGTTGGTATACGTTGATGATTTTGCCCATAATGGCCAAGATGATATGATAGGATGCCCTCAGAGGCTGATGATGTTTTGAAACATGTACCTATGCACGACATGATATTCATACGCATATGCATGATACTATAATTATTTCATGATTTACAAAGTTATTCAGACTTACAGGTGGAGTCATTTACTCTATATTTCCAACATGTTTGTTATGTACTTATTTATGTGCCTTACATACTCAGTACATTATTTGTACTGATATCCCTTTTTGCCTGGGGATGCTGCATTTTATGCCCGCGGGTTCCGATAGACAGGTCGAGAGCCCTCCAAGCAGGCTATCAGCTCAGTGGAAGATGTTGGTGCTCACCATTTGCTTTGGAGTTGCTTGTTTGGTTGGTATGATTTAGACGTGTATTATTTGGTATGGCAGGACTCTATCCTGACCTTTACGAAAATTGTATATTCTTAGAGGCTTGTATACAGATGTCATGTACGTAAGATATTGTATGGCCTCGTCGGCCTATATACAGGGTACGAGTGTTTATTTTGGGCTTGTAGGCCCGTATGTCTTATGTATAGATTGGTATTACGTATTGTATCCTACCTATTTCACGGTAGCCTCTCTAGCTTAGTTATTTATGATAGTATGACATGAAAAGTGTCACGACCCAATCCCCGAACCCGATCGTGATGGCACCTCTCGCGGAGATAAGGCCAGCCAGACCAAAATGGAACACCTCTTTTAAACAGTTAATCATCATAAACAGTAGTAACATATAATATAATATTCATAAATTGCGGAATTTAATGATAATAACAGTAAGAACCATCCCGACACAGCCCAAACTGGGGTGTCATAAGTCATGAGCTACTACAGAATATGCTATAGGTCTACAAATTACAGAATTCGATACAACAGTCTGAAAAAAACATAAATGATAGAGGATAAGAGAGACAAGGGGCTGCGGACGTCAGCAACTACCTCGTAACTCCAAATCACTGCCTAGCCTGGGAGGAATCAGCGCTCAGATGCGGACTCTGCTATACCTGAATCTACACACACGGTGCAGGGAGTAATATGAGTACTCCGACTCAGTGGGTAATAATTACAAATAATGGCTGAAAGTATGAAAACATGTAAAGGCACAAAGCAATTCCATATCAAGCAGTAAAATCACTTAAAGTAGTAAATCAGTGAAAAAATCAAATGATATTCCTTTTTAAAACAAGTAGAACAGGTAATTAACAAGTAGAAATCCGCCCCTCGGGCACAGTATCAATCGCTCAACATAGTATCAGCCCCTCGGGCTCACTCTCAATACAGTATCAGCCCCTCGGGCTACCTCACAATCACTCAGCATAATGGTCAGCCATTGTTACCTAACCAAATTGCATCATACAGTGTCATTGTTACCACTGTTTCAAATCACATGGGTACCCGGGCTCACTGTGGGTGTGCAGACTCCGGAGGGGCCCTTTACGACCCAAGCGCTATATCAAGCCACCTCATGACATCATCACTCAGCATGTCCTCACATCACTCAAGCCACCGCATGGCATAAATAGTATCACAGGCCCTCGGCCTCATATCACTCAGCATATCCTCACATAGGGCCCTCGGCCTCACTCAGTCCAAAAATCATCATAAGCCCCTTGGGCATTAGTAAAACAGTAGTTCTCAGCCCAAAACATGAGGTAGAAATATCATTTAAGTTTCAAATCCGAGTAAAAGTGGCTGAGTTTGTAAAACAGTAGATATCAATAGGACTAAGTTCAAATAATAAGTCAAGCAGTAAGGAAACAGTGATAAAAATTCCTGGAGGGTTCAAATAGTTGGCACGAAGCCCAAATATGGCACTCAGCCCAAATCATGATGATAACAAATGGATTTCAGTCAAATATTCAGTAAAGTCATCAATCGGGATTGACCAAGTCACAATCCCCAGTGGTGAAAGACCCCACACTCATCATCCAGCGTGTATCTTGCCTCAATATAGCACTACGATGTGCAATCCGGGGTTTCAAACCCTCAGGACATCATTTACAACCATTACTCACCTCAAACTGGCTAATTCTCTAGCTCGCGACGCCTTTGCCCCTCGAATTGGCCTCCACGCGCGTCGAATCTATCCAAAATCAGAACGAATACGTCACAATATGCTAAAGGAATAAAGTCCAAGCGAAAACATTCGAAAAATATCAAAAATCTCGAAATTAGCAAAACCCGAGCCCCGGGCCCATGTCTCGAAATCGGGTAAAATTTACATTTTCAGAATCCCCATACCCTCACGAGTCTAACCATACCAAAATTATCCAATTCCGATACTATTTGGTCCTTCAAATCATCATTTTACATTTTTGAAAGGTTTCACAATTTTCTTCCCAAATTCCATCTCAAATCACGAATTAAATGATGAATTCAGTGATAGATTCATGTATTCTAGCCAAATCTAAGTTAAAATCACTTACCCCGATGAATTTCTTGAAAAACCTTCGAAAAATCGCCAAAATCCGAGCTCTCTAGGTCAAAATATTAAATAAAACCCAAAACCTCGTATTTATAGGTACTCCTCAGGTATCAGCTGCCGCGGGCCGCACCAAAACTCACGCGGTCCGCGCAAGCCAGTGCGGTCCGTGCAAAGGCAACGTGCGGCCGCACAGGCCCCCCTCTGCAGTGACATGCTTTAGTATTTTAGCCATAACATTTGCAATTGATGTCCATATTGTGATATCTTTACCTTTCTGGAAACTAAACACGAAGCGCTACAATATTTGTTTTTGAATCACCTCAAAATTCCTTGTAGATTAAAAGATATGAGCTTCCGAAGTAGGACCAGCGGATCGTTCCCCACCGCGACCGCACACCATTTTGTGCGGTCCGCATGACACCTACCGCGGCCGCATCCGCTTTTGTGCGGTCCGTACAGCACTCAACGCGGGCACACCTATTTTTGTGCGGACCGCATGGGTGAGTTCTGGGGCCTGCAACCCCTGTAGACCTGCTACAACTATGATTTTTGCACTAAAACATCCCGGAACTTCAAAACAATTTTACCAACATATCTCATGACATCCTTCAAACTTGCTCAAAACTTCGGAACGCTCACAACAACATCAAATCACCAATTTAACATAGGATTCAGGCCTAAGAGCTCCAAGAACTCTTAAATTATGCTTTCGATCAAAAGGTCTATCAAATCTCGTCCGAATGACCTGAAATTTTGCACACACATCCCAAATGACACAATGAAACTACTGCAACTCTTGGAATTCCATTCCGACCTCTATATCAAAATCTCGCCTATCAACCGGAGTTTGCCAAAATATCAATTTCGCCAATTCAAGCCTAAATCTTCTCTACAACTCCAAAACCAATTCCGATCGCGCTCCTAAGTCACAAATCACCTCCCGAAGCTAACCGAACCATCAGAACTCACTTTCTAGCCTTCTAACACATAAGTCAACATTCGGTTGACTTTTCTAACTTAAGCCTTCTTAAAAGAGACTAAGTGTCTCATTTCTTACCAAATCCTCTCCGAACTCGAACTAATAAATTCGATCACATAAAACACGGATAACGAAGCATAAAGAAGCTGAAATGGGGTAAATGGAGCGGTAACTCATGAGACGACTAGCCGGGTCGTCACAAAAAAATACGTTATGTTGGTACTCGGTTGAGTAAGGTACCAGGTGCCCATCGTGGCCCATCGGTTTGGGTCGTGACAAAAGTGGTATCAGAGCAATTCTGTCCTAAGGAGTCTACAAGCCATGACTAATAGAGTCTTGTTTATGGGTGTGTCGTGCACCACACTTATAAGCAGAAGGCTACAGGGCATTTAGGACTGTCACTCTTTCTTCTTACTCTAGATAGTGTGGTAGAGCTCACTTATAAGAATTCAAATTTTGAAATTCTATTTTATACGTAATAAGACGATACCTACATCCGAAAAAAAGGTTGGAAAGAGAGATAGTTGTGGAAGAGCTGAGTCTGAGGAATTGGATTTTTGTATGATGCCTACGATAAGTAAATGTAAGGTCTTTGGCAGATCATAAGTGTACTGAAAGGTGTAAACTTCTTAATAAGAAGCCTTAAGGCAGGAATACCTATCCACCTTAATGGTGAAAGACAATGAGAGATTCAGAAGATAAACACAAGTTTCAATAAGCAAAAGAAGCAAGATGTAGAAGAGTACGAGGCGCCCAATTAATGAAAGTTAACAGTGTTTATAATTCAGGCAGATGAATGTGAGTTTTTTGAGTTATATTCAATAGTAACATAGGTATGTACAATTGGTCACGCCCATTTCAGTTATGCCATGTAGGGGCTAACAGGTATAGTTAAGAGAAGGACGGGATATCAAGATCCGTCTGGGGTTAGGGTAACCCAAATTGGTGAATGGATTGCTTGCGTTAGTTGACATTACAGAAGGATATTGCAAATGTACTAATAGACCTCCTTGTGAGACACCCAGATGGTGCACTCTAGAATATTACAATTAGATGTGAATACTAGCATGATAAATAAAAATTAGATAATAGGCACTGAAAGCCTGGAAGGGATAAATATTACCTTAGTCCGACTCTTGTCCCTAGTAGAGCGAGGACGTTGAGCAACACGAAGAGCCGATGAATGAAGCAAGGAGAGCTAAAAGCGAAAGAATATCATGTTGAAGTTTTCGCAAGAAAAAGGATATGCAGAAATATTAGCAGAGTAATGAGAAGAGAGATACAGAAGAATTATGAGTGAGATGTGACACATGGATGACAATAGTAGAGTATTACAAAATCTATAGTCAAATAAATAAAGAAACGGAAGGTGACAGACTTTAGGACAACAAAAGAGTATATGCCATAAAGTCACATCCTCATTTCGAGAAATAAGTTCGCGACTCTAACGTGATTAATAAAAGGAAAAGTTAGACCCTAGGGTAATAGAAATCAGTATGGACTGGTGAATAAGATAAACTAAACATGAGCAAGGAACTAAGTGATTTGATAATAGTCAGCATCATGAGAATTTCATATTGCATTTTGGTAATAATAGAATGGACAACAGAAGATGATCCATGATGAATTCAGAGAATGGTCATTCAGGGAGACGCTTTCCTAAAGCAAGCAAGGTGAGCAAAGTTAATCTTAAGAGACTATATGTGCCAGTTACACTAAGTGTCACCATCGTGAGTGAGGAATTTTGTTATCCTTGGTACAAAAGGATTACCGCAAGTGAGTAAGGGTCATCGATGATGTGAAAGGATGCCAAAGATAAAGATGAAAAACATCTATAGGTAGGTTGTCATAGCTCCAAGTCTTAGTACTCCCCTAAAGGGGGGAATATAGAATGATAAAGAAAGAATGCGATAAAAATGAGAAAGGGATGAGATTGAACTTATCCAAATGTTACAGATATGCTATGATTCTAGGACGTTATGCAAGCACAAAGTCAAAAAAAGGGAAGTAAGGGTTCCTGCCCGGGATGTTATTGATAGATAAGGAGTTAGCACGTGAGGTAAGTTAAGACAAGGAAATAACCCAAAAAATATTACGCAAAATATGGATATGAAAATGGGCCGATGAGTAAGTAGTAGTTGATTTAGGAATAGCCTAGTCATGACTAGACAAGAAGTTACAGAAAAATCAGCAGATCATGCAAGATAAATGTAGCAAACCTCAACATGAAGAATTCAGCCTCGCAGTAATGTCATTATAATACTTGAGATATATTCAAATAGGATTCGGGGTAGTTAAAGGTACCGTATAAGTGTTACAGGGATAAAAGAAAGTGCCACTAGAAAGACAGTCAAAATATCAGTTTAGAAGCAACCTTACAAGAACAAGGGCGTGGAGATAAGTAACTATGGATAAGTATAGGCAAGGAAGGACATCAGAAGGTCTGTCTAGTATACAATGTAATAGGCTCACAACTTTACAAGAGTCAGAGGGTCTTCCCTAAGTACTACGATGAAAGACTAGCAGAGGAAATAAGGAAGAAGGCTTCAACCTCGGCACAATGACCTAAAGAGGAAATGGTCGTGTGACAATAGTCTCACAACAACATTGTATGCACTCCCTAAGAAAGTGGCACCTACAGTGTCTAATGAATAGGGAGTAAAATCAGAAGTGATATTTAGGATCATATGAGTTGTATGGAATTTCAAATATGTGGGCACTAAGATAATCTAAGTATGGATGCAACAAGGGGGTAGAAAGATCAGGAAAAGTAATAGCTTACGTTTAAAGAAAGCTAAGATGAAAAAAGGGGATTATTCGATCAATGATTCAAAGTTGGTTACGTTATGAATGCGCGTAAGGGTTCAGAGTTTTATACATACAGCATATACAGCCGTAGAAGATTTTGGTATAGGTTAAAAGAAAGAATTGAGCCCAGGTCATAGATGAAGGATTGAATTGTAAAGGATTTTATCATGAATATCCCTCAGCGCCTATGAAAGGATAAAGTAATAACTAGTACCAGGGGCCGCAGATCGGAAGATAGCTTAAGCCTACATAAAGGCTGATGAGAAAGAAGAGAAAACTAAAGAGTTACATCGACTAAGCAAAATAGGAAGGACCAAGAGAATTATTGACCTCAGGATCAATCTTAAATAGCAGAGGTATAAGAGAGACAGTAAAGTAGCCATATTTTATAACGGCTCTACGGTGAAGCCAACTGAAGAGTACCAACCTCATAAGAAGTCAGTATGAAGCTCCCACCGAATTGTGTATGCACCAAAGGTGCAAGTATTATAATAGAGCTTCAGGTTGTGGAGATAAATTATGCCTATGTGAAAGGGAGGTTATAAAAGAGATAGAAGAATGTGAGGCAATATTTTAAGGTAAGTAAGGAAAAGGTGAACAACATACAAGATACTCAAATACAGAAGGTTATGAATAGTCCGTACTACAGAAAAGGGGCTAGAAGCGTGGGATTCAGTATCTAGGAAAGATAGCAGCATCGGCAGTGGCGTATCTTCCAACCTATGGTTTCTAAGTACTGAAAGATCTAGTTAAGAGAGTAGAGAAGAGTTGGAGACGATGTAATGTCTCGCTTGACATTCCAGAATAACATAAGGAAATGTATGGTGCAAGCAAGTTAAAGGAAAGTTGCGAGTAGTATAAATGGATATGTATAGGTCGCAAGCTAAAGTATGGTAGAACAACAAAATTTTAAGAAAACATGAGTAAAGATGAGGAAAGGCAAGTGAAAAGGTGACGAGAATGGATAAGTTCTCGTGATTAAGTCCATGAAAATAAGAGAGATAATGGTTTCTCTAAGTTATTGAAAGTTCAGTATAGCATGAACGAACTTAAAGGAATCGAAGTTTAATAGCATATAGAAAGAATGAAATGCTTACCTAAAATGAGGGTAGAATTGTGACAGATAAAGGATGACGTTTGTGCCTTCGTTTAAATAATGATTTGAAAAAAAAAGAATAGAAGATGAAAAGATTTCGCTGGCGGCACGAAATTAGGATACCTACATAAGGTGAATCACATTGAGACTCTATGAAATACGATTATGGAAATCACTTCAAATATTCCCCAATGCAACGTAAGCCCTAGCGGCAATGTATTACGTAAGAAGTTTCAAGTCTTCAAGTAGAGGATTGTAGATCAACATTGAGGTGAGTTAACAATGGACAGATACAAGTTACAAAGTATGACATGAGATTAGGTCGTCATTCTTAAGATGAATAGTAACGAGGAAGCATTAAAAGACTTAGCCTTATGCATATAGGATAAACAACGAAAGTAACCTGGAGTTTGATCGCGGACCTCAGTAACGACAAAAATCGAAGAAATAGAGATGGCATACTAACCTACTTAGATGCAATAAAGTCATATGAATGGATAATCGACTCTATGAAATAAGATATAGAAAAATTCGTAAATTCGACAAAATATCGAGCAAAGAACTTCAGTATACCTATAGATACCAGAGAGGCATCCTATTGAACCTTGTATATGTTTACAAAGTAAGGCCTAGAGATTGACTAAAATCTAAGAGAAAAAAGGAAATATGAATTGCATAAGCGTACTTATAAAACCAGAGTCATACAGGCTGCATGACAGGAGGTAGTAGTAGTTGCAAGATTAGAAAAATTTAGACCACAAGTCATGATATGAGCAAAAAGACTAAAGGGGGGGAGTACCCTAGACCTTGGATTTATTCACAGAGAAATTGCTTAAATGGCAAGGAGAGTATTAAGGTATTCACAAGAGCTATAATTTATGATAATGATAAGAGCATTAGTCAACATTCGATGACGAATGTTCCAAGGGGGGGGGGGGAATGATGTTACACCCCTGTTGATACCCAATTTTTCCCTATGTATTCTTTATACTCAAAACACTTTCAAAATATCATGTGTATGCATATATAAGCATGCCTAAGAGTTTTGGTATTTTTTCCCTAATTTTTAAAGATTTTTAAAATCAATTTATTGTCTATTTTAGTAGTGCAAAATCCATAATTATTCCCAAAATCATCAATTTTGGTGAATAATTTATTTCATTCCCATATTTATACCAAAATATAGTTAAAATAATTTTTGCATATTTTTACAAATTTATTTGGTATGTTAAAAGCTAAATTGCATATATAATTGCAATTGTAGCCTACTTTAAGATTAATAGCATTTTATAATTATGAAATTGGTTCCAATATTTTTAAATTAATATTTATATATTGTTTGTTGGCTTAGTGCTTTTAATTTTCTTTCAAGATCATTTTACCATTTTTATAAAAAATAAAAAGGGAAAAACTGGCTATTTAAAATCTGGCCCATTTTTATTTCAATCATAGCCAAATTGATCCCCCCTAATTGACCCAATTCTGAAACCCAATTGGACCGGCCCAATTCCGATTTAACCCAACCCCTTTACCTGTTGATCTAAAAGATCAATGGCTCCCCTCATCCCCTTCCTTTTTTAATTCAAACGACCCATTTATCCTACCTCATTCTCACCAACCGCCGCCTCTTCAACCCTCTACTATCTCAAACTCTCTCAAGGGTTCTCAAACCCTAGCCTCCTCCTGCCTTGTTCCACCGTATTTTTACCGGAATCCATGGCTTCTCAGGCCATGGACAGCCTATATTCACCTCCTCTGGCTCTTGCATGCCTGATGCTCGAAGGTTTGAGGCCAGACCTCAAAGGTCTTCACTCAGACCTTCACCGATTCGAAGATTCCGGCCATCTCCAACTTTGCTCTGGTGGCTCTTGGTCTTCTGAGCCTGTTCCTGACCTCATCCGACTTAGATCGGACCTCTTTCCAAGCCTTTCTCATTCCAGGGTTCCTCTGAAACCCTAGCTATTCGAGGTTTTCTCTGATTGTTCTTTTAAATCTATGCTATATCTGTGCTTTACTGGAGTTTTAAAACACTTTCCCCAATTTTTCTTTCAAAAATTACTTCTTTCCGATCTAGGGTTTCTGAAAAGCTTAAAATGTTTTTCTGACTCTTCCTTTTCATTTCTTTGAATGTATGTGGCTATACTATGTTCGTATGTTTTCTTTTCTACCACGCCTGTATTGTCCTTCTACTTTTCTTTTATACATGTTACTCCTGTGCTCACATGATTATCCTTGTTATGTTTTCATTACTCTTCTACTATATGTGTTTACTGTTAAGTTCTTCGATTTTTATTTGCTTTACTGGACTCTTTTCGTGTTCTTGCCAAATGTGTTTCATCTACTGCTTCTTAAGTTTGTATCACTTTTTCTTCTGAACTTATTTAAGTTCAGAGTTTTTCTCAAAATATGTTCTCCATGCTTTTGACTGTGTATCATGTCTGTTTGTTTCTCATAAGTCTTTGGAAAAGACTCCTGAGCCTCTATTGAATGGTTTGCCTTCTCATCTCTATTGTCTGACTCAACTCGAAACCCTAAGGTTCGGGGATTTCTTGGCATTTTGATCTTTTGTGTGTGAGTTAGGTTCCACTTCGGGACCCTGGACTCTCAGACTCATTGTGAGTCTGCGAACTAGACTTATACCTCTTCTTGCTTATGATTCTGAACCTTTCTTTGTTAAACTCTCTTCTAAATAATTTGACAAGCCCCTCTGGTATTCACATATTTGTGTGCTTTATATATAAGGACTCTGCCTTCAAAGGTTTTTGATTGATCTTGAAATCCTCTGATGGGGTTTGATTGATTGTTACTGATTTTTCTTTAATTGAACCTCCTTTACCTTTTCCTGACTTGGTTCATTCGAATTGAATTGTGATTTTGATTTCCCTGGCTGTTTGATTGATTCCCTTTCCTTATTTTTTCCAAGTCGTGTACTATTGAATTCTTTCCTTTAATAACTTCTCTGTATTTACCCCTTTTGTGCTGCTTTGAAAAGGTTTTAATCAAAACTACTTTCCTTAATTGGCTTTTACCCATTGAAATCAGAATCCCTTAACTAAAGGGAGATTGATTTCAATGTTATTTCCTTAACTTTTCCCACTTGTTTCCTGCACTATAAAAGGGGCACGACCCTTCTGCACTTTGGAGGATCAAAAAACTTACAATTCAATACTTTTACAACACACTTTGAATTGCATACTCTTACACACACACTCTCAATTCAGCACTTTACACACATAATCTCACAGCTCTCTTCTAAGATCTTCTGACTATTTGTTGGCTTTACAAGACTACTGCTTTTCTTTTCTTGTTTCCCTGAAACTGGTATGTCCTTTATTTAATTTTCTGCCTCACCCTTATGTGCTTCAGATTGTTGTTTACTTTACTGCATATGTTCAGTAATTTGTGTTAAATATTTTTCTTCCTTGCTTCTATTTCTGTTATGAATCCTCTACCCCTATCCCCTTCTATGTGCTGAGTTAAGTTCTAGGCCTAACAGTATCCTAATTACTGTCCAGGCCTTGGCTTGATCCACAATGGATCCTAACTCTCAATGCTTGACTAGCAGGCTGGTCAGGGGTGTGCCAGCATCCCAATTGTTGAGCATGACCACTAGCTTGCCCTGTCTCTCTTTGATTCCCTTCCCCCCCTTGTGAACTTACACCTATTCCTAGAATCTTAAGTTCTGCCCCTCTCTTTTGAGCCTTGCTTTGGGACCTTGAGTTCCCTCTGAACTTGGACATCTGAGAGCTGGCATTTTCACACTGCACTATAATCTAAATCTACAATATATTTAGGGTGTAAGCACTGCCTAGAGTTCCTGAAACTCCTTGGATCTCTGAAACACCCCAGATAAGAGAAGGCTTTGGAATCTGATCTTTGGAAGTTGGTTTGTTTCATATTTTAGACCTGGGGTGTGAATTAGGCTCTCCTTGGTTGGAATCTTTAATTTCTGATATATTTTTTCTTATTCATTCTGGTCTGTAATAATCTTGTAATAAACATTTGGGGTCGGCTAGTGGAAAAGGGTAGGGGACTATGCATGCAAGGGGTAGATACCATGTTCATAGGGAATTACTATACTTCTAAAATTCTGCATCTTCATATAGACACCATGCCTATAGGACTTTCTGCATTCTGCATCTGTTATTAGGCAAACCTATTATAGGAGTTAAATACCTAATAAATTGCATGTAGAAAACCTGCCTATAGGATTCCTGCATAAGCAATAATTGTGCTCAAATCAGTAACACCTAGAAAGCATGTCTATAGGAGTTGTTTAACTAAACCTGAATCGTCAACTCACTTATAGGCCTAAAATCAGTAGCAATAATGTTTAACGCCTGCAGATCTTATGTCCCTGTAATTGACAATTCTTTTTCTGCAATCAGTTTACTTCTTTATTTCTGAAACTAATAGATATCATGCCTATAGGTTCTGTTTAACGCCTAGGCAAGCCTTAGAGTAAAATTTTATAATTGCATCAGTTTTGATAATTACAACCAGCAGGCAGGCCTAACTCGAACTTCTTATTTGAAAATATGTGATAAATTAGCCACCCTTCCTACGTTAAGTTTAATATAGACCAAACCAGTATTTGTAAGTCATGCTAAATAATCTGTTGCTTTGAATAAGGAGGCCGACTTGAGCCGTAACTGCTATTTGTTTCCCTTTTAACTGCTATCTGTTATTGCTTGTCACCTAGATTTGTATCCTTTTGAAAACTCCGCAAAAGCCCCAACTCCCTCCCCTTTAGGATTAGTAGTCCCATATGCCTCCGGTACTGATAGGATTGGGATGAGTAATAGCATGCAATAAGTAACGGTACCATTTCGCGCTTTAACACCTTAACAGGGTGGGAAGGGTAGATATGGATATGATGACCGATGCGCTAATATCACGTGTGACCCCTCTTCTGAGGAGTGATTGCTGGGTATTGCATTGAAGTGATCCATACTAATCATAAACTTAGGACCCCCCTCCCTTTATTTGCTTTCATCTTTTCTTTTAAAATTATTCAAATCTTTTTTTTAAAAAAAAAAATTTCCGCACTCGCTACTTACCTTCGAAAGTTTTTCAACCTGATTGCAATGTTATATGCGAATCCTTATTTGAGACTTGATTGTTTACTTATAAAGTTACAATTGTAACAAGGCCGGGAACCACACTAGTGGATCTTGAGGGGTGCCTAACACCTTCCCCTCGAGATAATTTTTAGCCCTTACCCGAACTCTGGTTTTCCAACTCAAACTCTTCTAAAAAAAGTGTCCCAATGCACTATAATCATTAGGTGGCGACTCTTCAAATTCTGAAACCCAATTCTCGAAAAGGAATAGAGTTGTCCTCCCCAATGTCGTATACCCGATTTCTGACCCCACGGTTAGAGAAAAAGGGGGCGTCGACAGCATGGTGACTCTGCTGGGGATCTTCTTTAGGCTTTTACCATTGCATGTTGCTTGTGACTTTACTATCTCATTAATTGCTTTATTTACTGTCTTTTATTCTTTCACTACGAAACTGACTTGGCTCTTCATGTCTTTTCTTTCCTTTAGCTGCTTTCCTTTACTGCTTTATTTCAATACGATTGTAATTACTGCAATTATTGTAATCATTTATCTTATGAACATGAAAATACATGTCAATTTGTTTCATTCTTGTAAACTGCATCTTCAACATCATATTCCACTCGTGCCAAACAAATACCATAGCAACGCTTATAATGAGTGGTTGCGCTCTTCCAATATTATCACCTTTTAAATTCGACAAAGGCGTATTTGCGGTAAAACCAGTCGATCAACGGCGCAGTCGACGGTTCCGTACCTTTCCCTCTTGAGTTGTCCGCTCAAGGGTACCTGTCTAACACCACGATAGAAACCTTACTCTGTCTAACTGTGCATGCATCATGGTCAAACCTAGCCGAGTCAGTTATGTTGTCCACATAATGACTCATTAAGATAGCCTTGTCCAAAGTCCATCGGGTTTCCCTGAAACCCAAACGGACACCTACATGTTCTGTGCATTTATTTGGAGAACTAAATGCTTTTTATGCTAATTATTGGTTTAAATAGTCGAGTCTGGAGGGGTAAGGGTCTAACACTCTGTTTTGCACAATATGAGGCACGAAGTCCCCAGATTTGGCATAGTAACCAACATTCATCCGAGGCTACTAAAGTGGTGGGAAGATCTCCACTCCAGTGATCAGACACTGGTCCGAAAATACTTAGGGAATCTGCCTTCTCTTCTAGAAATCCAGCCTGACAATAAAATCATGGAGGCTACAACTCTATTCCGGGATAGTGACAGGTCTGTGTTCCGCTTCGGGGACCTTGAAATGACTCCTCTGCTCGAAGAAATATGAGGCTTAGCTGGTATTCCTTGGGAGACTCCGGGTTTGCTTATGCCAGAGAATCGCAAGGGTAGGGGTTTCCTTAAGATGATGGGACTGAAGAAGAACCCAGACTTGACCTGTTTGAAAGACTCATACATCCCATTCGACTATCTGTACGAGAGGTATGACCATAACAAGTCATACCACACCTACTCGGATGAATTTTCCCTCACCTCACTGGGGTATATTCACAGAAGGGTCTTAGTATTCATGTTTTGTTTACTGGGGATGATAGTGTTCCCTATGAAGAAGGTTAGGATCCACACCAGACTGGCCATGGTAACCAAGACTCTGATGGAAGGAATTGGCGGACAGCCTTTCAGTATAGTGCCCATGATTGTTGCTGAGATATACCGGGCCCTAGACAACTGTCAGCGAAAGGCCTGTCATATTGAGGGATGCAATTTATTACTTCAGCTCTGGCTCATGGAGCACCTCCAGAAAGGATAATACTGATAGGAGATCTTACGCAGAGACTCGGATGATCACATTGCCTTCCACCAGCCAAGGCGTATGAATTATATGCCTAACATGTTCGCTCAGCCAGAGGATGCTGAAAGATGGGTGGAGCTATTCGAGAATCTAAAATAAGACCAGGTACAATGGATGGTCGAATGGTTCCCTACGGAAGAATTCATTGTTCGATCCCGAGACGCACCATTTCTCATACTCATTGGTCTAAGAGTAACTTATCCCTACGTTCCCCTTTGAGCCATGAGGCAGGCGGGAAGAAAGCAAATCATACCAAGGGTCGACAAAATGAGTCACTTTAGGGTTGATTTCCAGGACGATGATAGCCCGCACAAATGCCAAGCTCAACACATGTGGCATTGCACGCTCGTTTTGGGGAAAGAATCTATTGAGCCAGACAGGTATCACGCTGGTTGCATGCCGCACTATTCGGGTTGGTTAGAAGATAATCACAATGGTATGGGTTAGCCCGGGTTCATTCACAGACACAAAATCATCGACGAGAAAGCTGAAGCACAGGTTAAGTACAATCAACTGCACAAGAGAATTCAAGAGTGTGAAAGTGAGCATCGGGAAATACAAGAAGCCCATTAGAAGTTGATCAAAAAATGGAAGGGTATGGCTGTCAGCGCCAACAAGTGACTAGGATATTTGGAGCGGGGTCTAGTGGAGCTAGAAGGAAAGTTCCTCAAAAGGATTGAAGATTGTCGAAACGTTGAAGGGAATGCAGGAGGACATTTGGCCCAAGCTTATCTGCTGCTAGGACTGCACGAGCTGGTGAAGCTGTTCGAGGGGGATAAAGATGTCGAATCTGGGGAAGGTCCTTCTGGGACCAAGTAGATAGGAGTCTTTTATTTTGCTTTTAATGATGTAATAAGGCCGATGGCCACTAGTGACATTTTATTTAGCATAGTTTTGGATTCGTCTTATTTTTTATCAATAAAATGAGGCATTTAGCATTATAAGTTCTCCAAATTAATTTGTCGCTAGGCCTACCTCGGGCACAACGAGGCACCCAAATTAGGACACGATTTATATTCTTGCACAATGTGTTTAAATATCGCAACATTTTTCCTCATAATTCGCGCTAACTTGTTACATTTTTTGTTTTTCTTTTATTTTTATTCCCCTCCCAAAGGTTAGTTCGTGCATTCTGGCACCATCATCATATAGTACGAGATCCAAGGACCCTCCACCTCCTCCTCCTCCGAGTCCTATCCGGAACAAAAACAAAGGTAGAATGGGAGATTCAAGCACTAGAAAGGAAAATTAAAGAATTGAGATTCCTCAGGGTACCCCAGTTGCTAAGGAAACTATTGCCCAACTTGAGTAGAAACTGTTGAAGTTCCAAGAAGAACTGGATCAAGTTCGGAACTTGGAAAATTTATCATTCACTCTCACCGCTCCTGATGTTAACTTTCTAAATGCTCAAAATCCTGCACCTCCACAGAACACCCCACAACCACAGATGCAACCCGCTCATGCTCAACACTGCAACACATGCCACACTCCACTACTCATTCTTGAACCACTGAACACCACAAACGACTACCCCCACAACACTCCCATCTACATAGATATCATACCACCACATTGAAAGAGTCAATGCTGTAGACAAAGATAAATGGTGGGATAACAAGATTGAAAGTATCCTGAATTGGTGTGGATACGAACTTGGAAAGGGACTCGGCAAAAACCTCCAGGGAATCGCCAAACCCATCAAGCTGAAGAAACATGGCACTACATTTGGTTTGGGGTATGAGTACACTTGGGAGGAGTTCAATCACTGGTCGCCACCATGGCGCGGTCCCTACTACCCACTGGAGCATCCGATACCTCACCTGGAGCAGACTTTCTAGCCGGCAGATACTGTATATGGGTCGGAGGAAGATGAAGCATTGGCAGCCGTGAGGAATCTGTTCCTGGAGGATGATGATATGGACTGCTGTGTTATCTTCGAGGAGGAAGGGGAGGAAGGCCCTTCTATACAAGTTGTGAACCGAGGAGAGCGCCTCAGCAATTGGTCAATAAGAACCACCAGGACCCGGAAAGCTTCGGGTTAGCAAGGCTAAACAAAAACACCATGCATCACATTTTACTTTTTTTACTAGCTGATTTTGTTTCCGCATTGTCTTTAATTCTGAAAAAGCTCTGATACTCAAAACAATTGCGAATTTAATCGAAGCATTTCAGTTTATTATATATTTCGCTCTTATTATTTTTCTATCATTCACTTTATTTTACACAGTATTACTATTACTTGCCTTGACGATGAACCAACGATTGTGACTTGCAATGAGACAACGCAACAAACGGATACAGACTCAGAAGAGGTCGCTACGAGCAGTTAGCCCTTATAGATGGGAAAAAGATGAATGCAGTTTGCCATGATCAGTTGTATCAGAACAGAATGTCCAGAGCCTTCAACAAAAGGGTTAAGCCAAGGAAGTTTACACCGGGGCAGCTAGTATTGAAGAAAATATTCTCACATCAAGATGAAGCCAAGGGGAAGTTCTCTCCCAATTGGCAGGGTCCGTACATGGTTCACCGGGTTTTAACTGGAGAAGCCCTTATTCTTGCAGAGATGGATGGAGAAGTATGGCCGAAGCCAATCAATTCAGATGCAGTGAAACGATATTATGTGTAACCGCTTATGATTCCCTTAATGATGTAATTTGAACTACGCCTGACCTGATTCCCGTTTAAGAGGGGATACCTAGGCAGCCCTATGGGTTCGGTCACAATTTAATAAAAATTCCATTTTTTCCCGCTATTGGAACCGGGGCAGAATTTTGAGGAGGACCCTCAAAATTCCGAAGTAAATTTTAGTTCATGCATCGCCAGAAGTGCCAGCCTAGTAAACTGCGGCAGAATTTTGAGGAGGACCCTTAAAATTCCAAAGATGTTTTTAGTCATTCAGCACAGTCGTCAGAAATGTCCGCTCAGCAAACTGAGGCAGAATTTTGAGGAGGACCCTCAAAATTCTGGAGAAAAAGAGGTTGCAATGTCTTGAACCACGTCGCAGTAGTTGGTTCATCTAAAGTAAACTTTTTTCAATTATATACGTTATATTTACTAAATCATGCATAACTATTATCCAAATTGTTGTTGTTTAGCGACGCTACCCCAATGACACACAATGTCAAGAGCCCGGGGAAGACGAACTAACCTTTCCCCTCACAGAACTCACAATTTTCTTTGGATGTAGGCACTCGACTTGCAATATTGTCAGGTATATTTATGAATGCATACTTTCCCAGGAATGCAACTTTTCAGAATTATCACTTGCCCGCAATTGCTATTCGTACACAATCTCCCCAGCAGTCATATTGTCGTAATCGGCTATCAGCTAAGAAATTTTACTACTAATCATCCTTTTACATTCTTGCACTGTATAAGGCTACTCTTCTTCCTTTCGAGACTAAGCTCTGTCTCCATCTGCATTTTGCATAAGGCTACCTTTCTGCCTTTCGAGACTAAGCTCTGTCTCCATCTGCATTTTGCATAAGGCTACCTTTCTACCTTCCGAGGTTAAGCTCTGTCTCTATCTGTATTTTGCATAAGGCTACCTTTCTACCTTCCGATGTTAAGCTCTACCTCCATCTGCATTTCCTGCATTGCATAAGGCTACCTTTCTGCCTTTCGAGACTAAGCTCTGTCTCCATCTGCATTTTGCATAAGGCTACCTTTCTGCCTTCCTAGGTTAAGCTCTACCTCCATCTGCATTTCCTGCGTTGCATAAGGCTACCTTTATGCCTTTCGAGACTAAGCTCTGTCTCCATCTGTATTATGCATAAGGCTACCTTTCTGCCTTCCGAGACTAAGCATTGTCTCCATATGCATTTTTTTTGCATTGCATAAGGCTACTTTTCTGCCTTTCAAGGTTAAGCTCTACCTCCATCATCATCTACATAAGGCTGCCTTTCTGCCTTCCGAGACTAAGCTGTGTCTCCATCCTGCATGGCTAAAATATTGCCACTTTATTTTCTTGCATGGCTAAAATATCGCCACTTTATTTTCTTGCATCGGCTGAAATATCGCCACCTTTTATTTACGTCCTGCATGGCTAAAATATCACCACTTTATTTTCTTGCATGGCTGAAATATCGCCACTTTATTTTCTTGCATCGGCTGAAATATCGCCACCTTTTATTTACGTTTTGCATGGGCTGAAAGATCGCCACCTGCTGCTTTTCATGGGCTGAAAGATCGCCAAATTGTCCAAGGACGTCATTGTTCGGAGGCACCATTTTCATAGCCCGAGAATGTCATGCCATGGCCTGAGGACCCCATTTTATCTTTTGCACATAATTATTCAAGGCATCATGGTTCAAAGGCACCATTCTCATAGCCCGAGAACATCACTTCATAGCCTGCGAATCCTGCACCATACGCCTCATGGCCCAGGACGTCATGGTTTGAGGACGTCATCCTAACCGTCTGAGGACAGCATTCATGGTCCAATGGGAATTTGCATCACGTTTAAATTTACGCACGATATACGCTCGTATTGCTTACTTGCAGGTACACCGGCTGGCAACGGCCACCTCAGCAGGAGGGATCCCGCTCCGTTTCCCGCAGCCTATCGATTTTCAGAAAACCTCTCTCAATCTAAAACATCGCGTCCGTCCGTTTCAAATCTCCATCGGCATATTCCGCCGATGGATCCTGAACTACATATGACCTGATTCCTATAAGACTAGGGATATGTAGGCAGCTCAAGAGCCAGAGCTCAGTCATAATTCTTTGCAAATCGTTTCTTTCGGTCAAAATTGGCCATCTTATCTTTACCCGACAACTCTTTCATCCTCCTCGGGTAAAGAGGGGCAGCTGTTGATACCTAATTTTTCCCTATATATTCTTTATACTCAAAAAACTTTCAAAATAGCATGTGTATGCATATATAAGTATGCCCAAGAGTTTTGGTATTTTTTCCCTAATTTTTAAAGATTTTTAAAATCAATTTATTGTCTATTTTAGCAGTGCAAAACCCATAATTATTCCCAAAATCATCAATTTTGGTGAATAATTTATTTCATTCCCATATTTATACCAAAATATAGTTAAAATAATTTTTGCATATTTTTACAAATTTATTTGGTATGTTAAAAGCTAAATTGCATATAATTGCAATTGTAGCCTACTTTAAGATTAATAATATTTTATAATTGTGAAATTGGTTCCAATATTTTTAAATTAATATTTATATATTGTTCGTTGGCTCAGTGCTTTTAATTTGCTCTCAATATCATTTTACCATTTTTATAAAAAATAAAAAGGGAAAAACTGGATATTTAAAATCTGGCCCATTTTTATTTAAATCATAGCCATATTGACCCCCCCCCCAATTGACCCAATTCTGAAACCAAATTGGACCGGCCCAATTCCGATTTAACCCAACCCCTTTACCCATTTATCCGACCCACCCGGTTTTCTTTTAATCCCAGCCGTTGATCTTTTAGATCAACGACTCCCCTCATCCCCTTCCTTTTTTAATTTAAACGACCCCTTTACCCTACCTCATTCTCACCAACCGTCTCCTCTGCAACCCTCTACTATCTCAAACTCTCTCGAGGGTTCTCAAACCCTAGCCTCCCCCTGCCTTGTTCCACCATGTTTTCACCGGAATCCATGGCTTCTTAGGCCATGGACAGCCTATATTCACCTACTCTGGCTCTTGCATGCCTGATGCTCGAAGGTTTGAGGCCAGACCTCGAAGGTCTTCACTCAGGCCTTTACCGATTCGAAGATTTCGGCCATCTCCGACTTTGCTCCGGTGGCTCTTGGTCTTCTGAGCCTGTTCCTGACCTCATCCGACTTAGATTAGACCTCTTTCCAAGCCTTTCTCATTCCAGGGTTCCTCTGAAACCCTAGCTATTCGAGGTTTTCTCTTATTGTTCTTTTAAATCTATGCTATATCTGTGCTTTACTGGAGTTTTAAAACACTTTCCCCAATTTTTCTTTCAAAAATTACTTCTTTCCGATCTAGGGTTTCTAAAAAGCCTAAAATGTTTTTCTGACTCTTCCTTTTCTTTTCTTTGTATGTATGTGGCTATACTATGTTCGTATGTTTTCTTTTCTACCACGCTTGTATTGTCCTTCTACTTTTCTTTTATACATGTTACTCCTGTGCTCACATGATTATCCTTGTTATGTTTTCATTACTCTTCTACTATATGTGTTTACTGTTAAGTTCTTCGATTTTTGTTTGCTTTACTGGACTCTTTTCGTGTTCTTGCCAAATGTGTTTCATCTACTGCTTCTTAAGTTTGTATCACTTTTTCTTCTGAACTTGTTTAAGTTCAGAGTTTTTCTCAAAACGTGTTCTCCATGCTTTTGACTGTGTATCATGTCTGTTTGTTTCTCATAAGTCTTTGGAAAAGACTCCTGAGCCTCTATTGAATGGTTTGCCTTCTCATCTCTATTGTCTGACTCAACTCGAAACCCTAAGGTTCGGGGATTTCTTGGCATTTTGATCTTTTGTGTGCGAGTTAGGTTCCACTTCGGGACCCTAGACTCTCAGACTCATTGTGAGTCTGCGAACTAGACTTATACCTCTTCTTGCTTATGATTCTGAACCTTTCTTTGTTAAACTCTCTTCTAAATAATTTGACAAGCCCCTCTAGTATTCACATATTTGTGTGCTTTATATATAAGGACTCTGCCTTCAAAGGTTTTTGATTGATCCTGAAATCCTCTGATGGGGATTGATTGATTGTTACTGATTTTTCTTTAATTGAACCTCCTTTACCTTTTCCTGACTTGGTTCATTCGAATTGAATTGTGATTTTGATTTCCCTGGCTGTTTGATTGATTCCCTTTCCTTATTTTTTCCAAGCCGTGTACTATTGAATTCTTTCCTTTAATAACTTCTCTGTATTTACCCCTTTTGTGCTACTTTGAAAAAGTTTTAATCAAAACTGCTTTCCTTAATTGGCTTTTACCCATTGAAATCAGAATTCCTTAACTAAAAGGAGATTGATTTCAATGTTATTTCCTTACCTTTTCCCACTTGTTTCCTGCACTATAAAAGGGGCACGACCCTTCTGCACTTTGGAGGATCAAAAAACTACAATTCAATACTTTTACAACATACTTTGAATTGCATACTCTTACACACATACTCTCAATTCAGCACTTTACACACATAATCTCACAGCTCTCTTCTAAGATCTTCTGACTATTTGTTGGCTTTACAAGACTACTGCTTTTTTTTTTCTTGTTTCCCTGAAACTGGTATATCTTTTATTTAATTTTTTGCCTCACCCTTATATGCTTCAGACTATTGTTTACTTTACTGCCTATGTTCAGTAATTTGTGTTAAATATTTTTCTTCCTTGCTTCTATTTCTGTTATGAATCCTCTACTACTATCCCCTTCTATGTGCTGAGTTAAGTTCTCGGCCTAACAGTATCCTAATTACTGTCCAGGCCTTGGCTTGATCCACAATGAATCCTAACTCTCAATGCTTGACTAGCAGGCTGGTCAGGGGTGTGCCATCATCCCAATTGTTGGGCATGACCACTAGCTTGCCCTGTCTCTCTTTGATTCCCTTCCCCCCTTGTGAACTTACACCTATTCCTAGAATATTAAGTTCTGCCCCTCTCTTTTGAGCCTTGCTTTGGGACCTTGAGTTCCCTCTGAACTGGGACATCTGAGAGCTGGCATTTCCACACTGCACTATAATCTAAATCTGCAATATATTTAGGGTGTAAGCACTGCCTGGAGTTCCTGAAACTCCTTGTATCTCTGAAACACCCCAGATAAGAGAAGGCTTTGGAATCTGATCTTTGGAAGTTGTTTTTTTTCATATTTTAGAACTGGGGTCTAAATTAGGCTCTCCTTGGTTGGAATCTTTAATTTCTGATATATTTTTTCTTATTCATTCTGGTCTGTAATAATCTTGTAATAAACATTTGGGGTCAGCTAGTGGAAAAGGGTAGGGGACTATGCATTCAAGGGGTAGATACCATGTTTAGAGGGAATTACTATACTTCTAAAATTCTGTATCTTTATATAGACACCATGCCTATAGGACTTTCTGCATTCTGCATCTGTCATTAGGAAAACCTATTATAGGATTTAAATACCTAATCAATTGCATGTAGACAACCTGCCTATAGGATTCCTGCATAAGCAATAACTGTGCTCAAATCAGTAACACCTAGAAAGCATGTCTATAGGAGTTGTTTAACTAAACCTGAATCGTCAACTCGCTTATAAGCCTAAAATCAGTAGCAATAATGTTTAACGCCTGCAGATCTTATGTCCCTGTAATTGACAATTCTTTTTCTGCAATCAGTTTACTTCTTTATTTCTGAAACTAATAGATATCATGCCTATAGGTTCTGTTTAACGCCTAGGCAAGCCTTAGGGTACAATTTTATAATTGCTTCAGGTTTGATAATTACAACCAGCAGGCAGGCCTAACTAGGACTTCTTATCTGAAAATATGTGATAAATTAGCCACCCTTCCTACGTTAAGTTTAATACAGACCAAACTAGTATTTGTAAGTCATGCTAAATAATCTGCTACTTTGAATGAGGAGGCCGACTTGAGTCGTTATTGATATTTGTTTCCCTTTTAACTGCTATCTGTTATTGCTTGTCGCCTAGATTTTTATCCTTTTGAAAACTCTGCAAAAGCCCCAACTCCCTCCCCTTTAGGATTAGTAGTCCCATATGCCTCCGGGACTGATAGGATTGGGACGGGTAATAGCATGCAATAAGTAACGATACCATTTCGCGCTTTAACACCTTAACAGGGTGGGAAGGGTAGATATGGATATGATGACCGATGCGCTAATATCACGTGCGACCCCTCTTCTGAGGAGTGATTGCTGGGTATTGCATTGAAGTGATCCATACTAATCATAAACTTAGGACCCCCTCCCTTTATTTGCTTTCATCTTTTCTTGTAAAATTATTCAAATCTTTTTTTTTAAAAAAAATTCCGCACTCTCTACTTACCTTCGAAAGCTTTTCAACCTGATTGCAATGTTATATGCGAATCCTTATTTGAGCCTTGATTGTTTACTTGTAAAGTCACAATTGTAACATGGTCGGGAACCACACTAGTGGATCTTGAGGGGTGCCTAACACCTTCCCCTCGAGATAATTTCTAGCCTTACCCGAACTCTGGTTTTCCAACTCAAACTCTTCTAAAAAAAAGTGTCCTAATGCACTATAATCATTAGGTGGAGACTCTTCAAATTCCGAAACCCAATTCTCGAAAGGGAATAGAGTTGTCCTCCCCAATGTCGTATGTCGGATTTCTGACCCCACGGTTAGAGAAAAAGGGGGCGTCGACAACCCCGCAATATTACGATGATGTTACGTACTATAGTATTATATTACGATGATGTTACGCCCTGCAGTATTACACTATGATAATGTTACGCTTGGTAGTATTAAGTTACGATGATGTTGCATCCTGTAGTATTGTACGTTGAATTTGTCGTAAAGTAATTGACATCAGTCCAAGTAAAAGATTATTTGGAGATTACAAGGATTATGCTATTTCACAAGTGATGAGTAAATTCGTAAAGGTGAAAGGGGAAGCAAGTCAAAGAAAACAAATTTTCGTCAAAGTTTGGCATTTTGGGATAAAATATGGCCCGAGCTAAAATACTAGGTATTTATGGACTAGTGCCATACAAGGTACTACATGACCATGCTAGTAAGGTGTAGAAGGTATCTTAAAAGAGAATAGTATTTTAAGTAAGTTGAGATAATTCTTAATTATGTGGGTAATTGGTTAATTATTGGGTAATGGGGTATTACCCAATTAATTAAAGAATTAATTGGATAAAGATGAGAAAACCAATGTGGAAGCAAGCCACTCTTTGCCCAAATGACTCTTGATCAATTTTAGTTAGGTGGCAACTTAGCATATTAAGTACAAGACACTCCATTTCCAAGATTTTCAATACAAAGAATTTGATTCCTTACAAACAACTTGATTTCTTGCAAACAACTTGATTTTACTACAATCAGATGTGATTTTCTTGCAAATTCCTACAATTCCTCCAAGAACACTACAATGTGATTTCTTCAAACCAACGAGATTTTTAAATCTTTAGCAACGTAAAATTTTGCGGTTCTAGAATAGTACGGTGCAACCATTTCCAAGAATATCATACGGATTTTTTTCTACTCCATGTATGTTAAGGTTGTCCCTTCTTTCTTTTGGTATGATCCATACGATACGAACGAAAAGTGCAAATACACAAATTTGATGAATGACTCTATTCATAGAAGTATTAGAGATATCTATGTTCTTGAATTTCCATGTGTCATAATATTTTATCATATGTTCATAGGTCTCAGAAAATACGAAAGTTGAAAAGCATTGACTTTATGATATTACTCAAAGGCAAAATAGTCTTATGACATTCTGAAAGATTTTATTAACATACTTTTCATGCATTGCATTCATGTACATTGACCCGTGACCAGATGGCGTTATATACACGTATATATGTATGTATATATATGTATATGGGATATGGGAAATGTTATGGCGTTATATACGCACCACTACCTGATCAGCTGGTATACGTTAATGATTTTGCCCACAGTGGCCAAGATAATATGATGGGATGCCCTCAGAGGCTGATGATGTTATGAAACATGTACCTATGCATAAAATGACATTCATACGCATATGCATGATACTATAATTATTTCATGATTTACAAAGTTATTCAGACTTACAGGTGGAGTCATTTACTCTATATTTCCTCCATGTCTGTTATGTACTTATTTATGTGCCTTACATACTCAGTACATTATTCGTACTGACGTCGCTTTTTACCTGGGGGCGCTACGTTTCATGCCTGCAAGTTCCGATAGACAGGTCGAGAGCCCTCCAAGTTAGCTATCAGCTCAGCGGAAGATGTTGGTGCGCTTCATTTGCTTCGGAGTTGCTTGTTTGGTTGGTATGATTTGGACGTGTATTGTTTGGTATGGCGGGACTTTGTCCCAAACTTTACAAAAATTGTATATTTTTAGAGGCTTGTAGACATATGTCATGTACGTAAGATATTGTATGGCCTTGTCAGCCTATATTCAGGGTACGAGTGGTTATTTTGGGCTTGTAGGCCTGTATGTCTTATGTATAGATTGTTATTACGTGTTGTATCCTACCTATTTCATGGGAGCCTCTCCGGCTTAGTTATTTATGATAGTATGGTATGAAAAGATACGTTATGTTGGTACTCGATTGAGTAAGGTACTAGGTGCCCATCGCGGCCCATCGGTTTGGGTCGTGACAAGGTACCATATGACCACTATAGTATGATATATATAGTATATTAAAAATAAGTAGAATTCTAAGTAATTTGAGGCAATTCTTAATTTTTTGGGTAATTAGTTAATTATCGGGTAACAGGACATTACCTAATTACCTAATAAGTGGATACAAATTAAATATCCCACCCCCACCACACGTGGAAGCTAGCCACACTATCAAGAAATGACTGAGAGTCATTCCTTGATTAGGTGTTACAAGGATACAAATTCCTTTCATTTTCAAGACTTAGGATATCAAAGTCTTTCTAATTCCTTTCATTTTCAAGACTCTGCATTGAAAGACTTGTGAAAGAACGTTAGCCATCCATAACTCCGTCAAACCTTCCATTCTCAAAAAAACATTAAAGGTCGGATTTTATACTTTAATCAACGTGACTTCTACAATTCCAATAAATTCTAGCGAGAATTTTAGAGTTTTAGCAACGAAGAAATTTTGTGGTTCTAAAGAAGTACGGTGCAACTTTTTCCAAGAACATCACACGGATTTTTCCCTACTTCAGGTATGTTAAGGTTATTCTTTCTTTCTTTTTGGCATGGTCCAAGTTATACAGAAAAAATGAGCAAACGCACAATTTTCATAAACGACTCTATTCATAGAAATACTAGGGGGCTCTTTGTTCTTGATTCTCCATGTGACATATTATTATATCTTCTATTAATGGGTCTCAAAATAATACGTAGTTGATAAAGTTTATCCGAAAAGAATATCGAGATTTTTAATGTCACGACCCAAACCGACGGGCCACGATGGGTGCCCGAGTCCTACCCGCCAGACAACCCTAAGCATGCGTCTAAGATATAAACCTGAATAACATATGCTGAATTACGAGAATAATATACATGAAGGAAACCTGCCCAAAAGGCATATGTACATATACGTGCAACATATGTAGGGCGAGCCGACAAGGCTGCTATAGACTACTACATATCTCAAAACTGGAAGTCGGCAGCCACATACTATCCAACTAGACATACTGTCTACATACCTCTAATAAAAATATAACTATACAAAGATGGGACTGAGCCACATCATACCCTTATATATATACAAACATATCATACCAAAATCAAAAGCAGCTCCGGATCAAGTGGAGCACATCACTCTCGCTGATCAAGGATTCTAAGAAGGTGGACCGTCAGCTTGCCTACCTGCACCTGCGGGCATGAAACGCAGGCCCCGTGAAATAGGGCATCAGTACGAAAAATGTACTGAGTATGTAAGGCATGAAAATATGTACGTAAAGGGCATAGATGAAACATAGAATAAAGAAATTCATCTGTAAATCTGAATAACTTTGTAAATTCTGAAACATTTATAATGTCAAGCACGTGCATATAAATGTCATGTCATGCATGGGTATAGGTGTACATAACATCATCAAGCCACTGAGGGCATCCCATCATATCATCTCGGCCACTGTGGGCAACATCATCAATATATACCAACTGATCAGGTGGTGGTGCGTATATAACGCCGTAACCGTTTTCTCATACCCCATATAGATAAATATAAACATATAAATACACATATATAATGTCATCTGGTCATGGATTAATGTACAACCATATAAATGCAATGCATAAAAAATATGTCAATAAAATCTTTTCAAGAACTTTTTGGTATAATCAAGGAATCATTACTTGTTCTGTTTGAAAATCTATATCTCAGTAAGTTACCGTACAATGTTATACTTTATTTAAGAAACAAAATCAAACAATTGCAAGTGTTTGAGTTAAAAAAACTACTATTCAAATGATATTAACAAATATTTTAGTGATATAGATAACAACAAAGAAGGTTTGCGTAGTAATCTCAATATTTTTCCCGGATAAACCTTTTTAACTGCGTATTATTCTGAGGCCGATGAACAAAAAATATAATAATACGTTAAACGGGGAATCAAGAATACAGAGACCCCTAGTATTTCTATGAATATAGTCATTTACGAAAATTATGCATTTGCTCGTTTTTTCTATGTAACTTGGACCATGTCAAAAAGAAAGAAGGGATGACCTTAATATACCTGAAGTAGGAAAAACTCCGTATAATATTCTTGGTGAAGATTGCACCGTACTCTTTTAGAACTGCAAAATTTTATGTTGCCACGATTCTAACAATTCTCTTTGAAAACCTTAGTGGATTGAATTTTGAACTTTAAGATTTAATGGAACTTAGCTTCTGTTCTAGAAGAATTAAATTTGGAAGAAAGACTTATACTCTAATTAGTTAGTCTCTATCCAAAATGAACCAAGCCTTTAAAAGAGACCCAAGTTTTATCTAACCTTTAGTGTTTACACGTTAGATAACCACTAATCTTTTAAAGAATTTAGTGTTTACACATTAGAACAAGCCTAAAGAACCAAGTCTTTATTATTTACATGTTAGACCAAGTCTTTCCTTGCCGCCACGTAGTATCTTATAATTTAATAATTAACTAGATAAGGTCCCGCTCCCTAATAATTAACCAATTACACGCATAATTAAGAATTATCTCAACTACTTAAAATATTACGTATTTTTTAATATACTTTATATTTCATATACCGTGGTTATATGGTACCTTGTATGGAATTAGTCCATAAATATCGGGTATTATCGCACAACCCGTATTTTATCCCAATTCGGCCACCTTCAACGAAACCCTTTTTCTTTAATTAGTGTGCCCTTTATTCTTCATGGCGCTTACTTATTGCTTGTTATAAATAACATAAATATGTTAATTTCAAAATAATCTCATCCCCAAGTCTACGTCGATTAACTAAAAACAAAACTTTAATGTATGAAACGCGAGATGTAACATCCTTTCCCCCTTAGAAACATTCGTCCTCGAATGTTTAACTCTCCAGGATCTATATAACCTTGGTAGAGTCGCCTTTGTAACAATACTATTACCAACTCTTCCTATAGAAACTTAGTAATTCAATGCCACATAGGACCACAATCATTAATAATGACAATGGCCTCACACGACTAATGACCATAGCTGATACAGGAATCCATGCACGTACCTTAAGGCTATGTCGTCTCTGTCGGACCCTTCTCTGGAGGAGAAAATAAGTAGGGATATCTAGACTTCATGTCTTCCTCAGCCTCCCAAGTCATTTCATCTACATTGTTGTTTCCCCAAAGAACTTTCACTAATGCTACATCTTTAGTTCTCAATCTCCGAACCTATCTGTCTAATACATCAATGGGAGTTTCTTCATATGATAGTTGCTCTGTGACTTGAACATCGTCCACTGACACAACTATGGAAGGATCTCCGATACATTTACGGATCATAGACACATGAAATACTTGATGTACAGACTCCAAATTCGAAGGTAAGTCTAACTCATATGTTACCTGGCCTACCTTACGTATGATCCTATATGGTCCAATGTACCGAGGGCTAAGTTTTTCCCTTTTTCCAAATCTCATAACGCCTTTCATTGGTGATACCTTTAGGAACACCCAATCGTCAACCTGAAATTCCAAGTCTCGCCGTCGATTATCCGCATAAGACTTCTGACAACTTTAAACTGCTAATAGCCTTTCCTGTATAAACTTAATTTTCTTGATTGCCTGCTGTACCAACTCCAGTCCTACTAATGTAGCTTCCCCAATGTCGAACCACCCTATAGGCATTCCATCCATAAATAGCTTCTTATGGAGCCATCTGAATACTAGAATGATAGCTATTATTATATGTGAACTTGATAAGCGACAGATGATCATCCCAACTACCCTTGAAGTCTATTTAACAAGCCCTTAACATATCCCCTAGTGTCTGAATAGCACGCTCAGTTTGTCCGTCTGTCTGGGGATGAAATGTTGTATTAAGACTTACTTGAGTCCCCAATCCTTTTTGGAAGGATCTCCAGAAGTTAGCTGTAAATTGAGCTCCTCTATCCAAGACAATAGATACAGAGACACCATGCAGTCGTACTATCTCCTTAACATAAAGACTTGCATAATCCTCTGCAGAATACGTAGTCCTAACGGGCAAAAATGAGCCGATTTTGTAAGCCTATCAACAATCACCCATATCGAATTGAACTTACGATGGGTATGAGGTAAGCCTACGATGAAATCCATATTGATTACTTCCTATTTCCAAGTCAGAATCTCCATAGCCTGCAAAAATCCATCGGGTTTTTAGTGCTCAATCTTAACCTGCTGATAGTTAGGACACTGGCAACACACTCCGCTGTATCCGTTTTCATTCCATCCAACCAATATACTTTCCTGATATCATGATACATCTTTGTCATTCCAGGATGGATAGAATAACAAGAATAGTGAGTTTCTCCCATAATCTGCCAATGTAGCCCTGCAGCATTAGGGACACATAATCGTCCTCGATATTTGAGGACCCCATCTCCTATAATTTCGAATGGAGTCTTCTCCTTCTGAGAGGTGGTATCCCTATAATGAACTAACACAGAATCCCCGTACTGGCATTCCTTCACTTCAATTACTAACGAGGATGTTGTTGTATCCTGGATAGTAATTCCAATGTCACCTGAGTCTAGTAACCACACTCCAAGACTAGCTAGCTGATGAATCTCATGGGCTATTCCCCCCTTTTTTTGGTTGTAGATACGATTGGCTACCCATAGATAAGGGCGTCGGCTACTATGTTCGTCTTCCCCTGATGGTATAAAATATCAACATCATAGTCCTTAAGTAGCTCCAATCATCTTCTTTGACGTAAATTTAATTCATTTTGCTTGAAGATATACTAAAAGCTCTTAGGATCCGTATAGATATTAACATGAATGCCATACAAGTAGGGCCTCCACATCTTTAGTGAATGAATCATTGCGGCTAACTCTAAATCGTGGTCGGGTAGTTCTTCTTGTGCTTTCTTAGTTGTCTAGAAGCATAAGCTACAACCTTATCATGCTGCATCAGCACACAACCGAATCGAACACCTGAAGCGTCACAATAGATAATGTAACCATCGGGCCCTTTTGAGAGCATTAGAACATGTGCTAAAGTTAATCTGTCCTTTAATGCATGGTGTGAGCACGTGATTTTTGCCCTATGAGAATCACTCCCATAAATTCAAAACAAAATAACTTCTTTTCAGTATTTTCAATTTTTGTGGATTTCGTGGCATTTTCTGATAATTGTTTGCATTTGTCTGTGCATTTTTATTTTTTGTTTAATTAATGAAAAATTCAAAAATATGCTGCATTTGCATTTAGGATCTAATTTTGCATTCTTTAATTAATTAGAAATTTAGTGTTTTATAAAAATGGAAAAATCACAAAAATAACTTATTTTTGCGTTTTTAAATTATTTTTTTAGTTTCGAATTTTGGTAGTTTTTCTTCAATTTGGTATTTAATTAGTTGTGGTAATTATTATTTAGAGTTAGTTAATTTAATTTGATAGAATAATTTTATTAGGAAGTAATTCAGATTTTATTTTTAATTTTAATTTAAAAGAAATTAGAAGAAAAAAAAGGATGAAAAATGAAAATGAAAAGTAAAAGAGAATAAGAATGAATTCAGTTTTGGGCCAAGTTTACACCAGCCCAAGTCGTTCCCCCATACCCATCCAATTTTTGGCCCAACTCCACCCAATACCCGGTCCCCCCCCTCAAACCTAAACGACGTCGTTCTAAGGCAATGGATCTGAGCCGTTGAATTCCTTTCATCCAACGGATGGGAACTGCCTTCCCATTAGTATATTAGTGTCCAAACACCCCCTACCCCCTCATGGTATCTTTCATAAAGACTCCAACCTTAAACCCTAGAAGCCGCTGGTGGATTCCCACTGCCATTGGTGGCGGTGCCACCTCAAATCCACACCAGATTCACACCATAACACCTTTTTCCTCCCCTCATGTCGAATCCGTCGTTGGCTTTCCTCGAATCACCGTGGAACTTGTCGAATCTTCAATTGAAAGTTAGACCAAAAAACCTAACTTCTCCCAAATCACCCCAAATTGACACCCCAGAATCCCTGTAGTCCTCGTTTTCCTAATCTCAAACTCTGGACTCTAGAATCACCTTCAAACTCGCCGAATGTTAGATCTGAAACCCGAGCTTTTGAAGCCAAATCCAAGCCGTGCATGCAAGATCATCTCTCTGATGTTTATGAGCGTTCAAGGCCGATTTTATCGCGAAATAATGTTATTCGCCTGTTCTTAAAAAAGAACAAATGATTAATATTATTTTGCGGTTTAAATCGAAAGTCAGTCGCGAGTTCGAGTGTTGGGTGAGTTCTATTTCTTTGTTTGTCCATTTTTGTTCGTCTTTTCTCTTCCTTCTCTTCTTCTTCTATGATTGTTCAAATGGCATGTTCTTGGTCTGAATTTGTTGAAGAGTTTTGAACCCGGCTGTCCCCTTTAGATTAATTTAGGGTACATTTCGTCAGTCTTTCAGTCTTTCTTTTTCAAGCTTCTACTTGATGTTCTTCATCTTCTTAATTTGATGTTAAGTTATGTTGTTTTCTGTTAATTAGCTTGAATTGGGTTTTGTTAATTTGATTAATTTAGTTTAATCCATAGTTCATTGGAGTTGCATTTTTGCTGTTTTCCTAATTTCTGGCTAAGTTTTAGTTTTCATTTCAAATTTGTTGGTAAATCATGGTGCTTAATCATTGAGGTTAATTAGTGTTGTTCATCATATGCGTTGGTTTTTATTCCAATGGCTTCTTCTGAGTTTATGTTTGTGTGAAAATGATCTAAGTATAATTCAAAAGTTCAGGTGTACTCATTGGGGGTCATTCGAGCATGTTTTTTCAGTTTTCTAGCATTTTTGAAAATCCCATTTGGGGTTCTTGTGATAGACCAGGCCCTCTTGATTTAATATGATTCACAGTTGTTAGGTGCATTCCCAGTCCTGCATTTTATCTACTTTCGATCCATCTCAAGGTATTTGCTCGTTTGTTCTTTGTTTGTTTATGTTTGTAGATATTCAGTACTTTAAGGGGGGTAATTGAATAATCATAAACTTAAGGGGTAGTTTGGGGATTTTCCAACTTGGGGAATCTCTCCATAACTAATTGGGAGGCTTCTTAGATGGACAGCTGCCCAAATTCATTAGGGAAAATAGGGTGAAAGATGAAAATATCTAAAAGAAATGGACAGATGTCCAGAATTCAGTTTCAAAAGATACCTTGTGGGGGTATTTTGGGCAATTGGACTACCTTGCCTTGGAAGGCATACCAAAAACCCTCCCCTCCTATAAATGAAACCTGCCCTTCACTCAATAGATAGTTTTTGGGGAATACTCTGAAAATCTAAAAAACTTAAAATAATTAAGAAATCCATAGAAAGTTACTGTTCTCCTTCTTTGATTTTCTTAGTTTTCAATTGCTGAAAGTCAATGGAGTTGGTATTGTTTGCTTGGTTTTAATTCTCTAAACCACTCTGTTGGTTTAAAATTTTTTGGAAAACTTCTGAAAACTAAGAATCTGGTTAAAATGAATTGAACTTGGGTTTGTGAAAGTTTGGTTTGAAGTTGTTGATGTCACTGTTCAATTGAAATTGTCTTCTGGACTGCTGCACCACACTCTTGGGTTCGAGTTTGGTTTGGTTATTCCTAGTTGTTGGGTTCTGGTACTTTGACGCTTGGCTACTGACCTCCTCTTGTTCCTTTCATTTCATATTCCAGGTACATGTTTCTAGACTCATCTCACATGAGGCTTGATATTGAAGTAAAATGAAATCTGGAGGTCTAAATATGGCTTCTACATGTTCAGATCCATTAGTTCAGTTTCAGTCTTTTTGGAGTTAATTGATGCATTGTATGTTCGATATGAGAACTCTTATCCAGCTTGCATCTGTTTGGAATTTGTAGGGCCTTTGTAGTTAAATGTTGCTTGCTTTTGAAATACTTGCTATTTTAGCTGGTCTTGGACTGTTGAGAAATGAACTTGGTAAAAGTATTGATCATTAGTTAAATTTTTTAATTAAGCAGTGTTAGCTAAGCGTATGGTGCTAGATCCTTTATGCCCTTGCAGCTCATTTGAATATTGAGGCCTAATGATATGTCCATGGTTTCATGTTACTGTTTGATAGGTTAAGCTGTATGATATGAATATTAGTTGAATGTTTTATTTTGAAAATCAACTACTGGTTTGAAATTATCTGAGAAGGATGATTTAAGGTAAAAAAAATGAGATAAAGTGAAATAACTGGTAGCATACGTGTGTTGAGTTTGGGAAATCATGTTAGTATAGATTCGAATAATCTGTTTAGGAGTCGTAATAATAGCCTAATTCGAATAATCATGTTCGTTCGTCGTGATTCTGTAATGGACATTTGGAGTCTAATTTCCTTACTCAAATTGGGTTGACGAGGCTTCATCTAGACTCGATGCCGAGTCGGTCAGCAAGAAACTTGGGCTCTCCCTAGGCCCAAGTCTAAGGCCCTTTCACGAGCAGGCCTTGTACATGCTAAGGCTCACGTTCTTTTTTATTTGAACCAGCTCTTAAGTAATAGTTGCATTGGCCCAAACCTCTTCATGTAATCTAGAATAGGCTCAAACATCTTAGGCTCGTTTAATTAAGTATTGTTTTTTAATAAATCGAGGTGCGCCATGCCGAACAAAAAATGACAATTGCATGGCCCTTGTTTGATTAATTTTGTCTATCCTTAGAAACCGAGGTGTGCCATTTAGCAAATTTTCATGGCCCTCGCAAAGTTGGAAATTCATAAATGTTTTAGGCGCGTTAGTTTAATAATATTACTTTCCTAAACTCAGGTGCGCATTTATGTGACCCAAATCTAAATCTCAACAATGTTATATAGAATGCATTGTGGACCGCGGGTGCATTTATGTAACATGGTTCAAAACATATTTTAAATGACGTTGCAAATCTTTCCTTAAAAATAATCAAAAGCGGTTAAAATCTGCATATAGGTTCATAATTGTTTAAAATCAGATATTTAAGCCGAATATAACAGTTGCGCGACCGTGCCTGAACCACGAAACTCGAGAATGCCTAACACCTTCTCCCGGGTTAACAGAATTCCTTACCCGGATTTTTATGTTCGCGGACTATAAAATAGAGTCAATTCTTTCCTCGATTCGGGATTTGAATCGGTGACTTGGGACACCATAAATCTCCCAAGTGGAGACTCTGAATCTGTTAATAATAAATCCTGTTTTGATTGTCCTTTAATTGGAAAAACTCCTTTATACCCTTCCGGGGGTGTAGGTAAAAAAGGAGGTGTGACAGCTCTGGCGACTCTACTGGGGATCGAACCCAGAATCTCTAGTTCAGGGTTTAAGAATTCGAGCTTAGATGAATTGCTACATTTTGTTTTATCTGTTATTTGATATTATTACATGTTTGAGCCTAATGTGCTAAATGTTGCTTTTTATCGCTCTGTTATTATCTGAACCGTATATATAAACTACTACGAAACCCCTCTCTTCTCTCTCCCAAGGAGTGCACGCTGGTCGTGACTTCTTTCTGTTAGTGTCATATCCCAAATAGAACGAGGTTCAGACAAGTTGCAAAGCCGGATGATCTTTTGGTTACCGGTATGCAGCCCCCCTTGGCTCGAGTTGTCCGTTCGGGTAAGCCAGGTCTAGAACAACTAAAGCCAGATTTTTTTTAAACCTAGTATAACAATACCTCATGCTGAATCCCTAGTAGGAACGTTTGTTTGTATCATGTGCATTTTGACTTTGGAGACTCAACACAGGGGTTGGTTCTGTCTAGGATAGGTGTACCTGAAATGAAAAGACCATCCTGATGCATCTTACTTGCTACTTGTGCATTTATTTGCTTCGGAGTCGCATGCTGACCGGCTTTTGAATAATAGGAGAAATTTGAAAAAAAAAAGAGAACAATAGTGTGAGGGCTAAGTAAGATAATCATCTGTTTTGAAAAAACTAATGTCCAAATAATACTGAAACTCTGCCAAAATTTTGAAAAGAAAAAAATGTTTTATTTTGAAAAAATAGAAGAGAAAAAAAAAAGAAAAAAAAGTTGGTTTTTGTGTTAAAATTGCTCGAACTACGCCAGTTTGATTCTCACAGGGTGTGAGATACGTAGGCAATCCCTATCGGGTCCAACTTCTTTTGCAAAAATAGCCCAAAAGAACAAAAAATTTACTTTTATTTGAAAATAATTATGGTGATGTCATTCTTGCCAGAAATAGCCGAATGTCCCTAAAAGAGCGCTGGAAGGTTGCTTTTGCAAGAACGACCGCCTGTGATCATTTTTCAAGGTCTTCACCGGTTAGCCAACACAGCCTTAAAATCTTCGTCTTCAAGGTGTCGAATGGCCGTATTTGCAAAACTGGATTTTACTTTTAAATTGAAAAAAATTGTCAACTTTGTCTTTGAGTCAAATGAGTCTTGAATTTTTCTTGATCACCCTGATAAATGTGCAGAATGAGCACGAGTTCGAGTTTGCCGATAACAGTCAGGAACAAGATCCCTTTGGAGTTGCATATATTATGGGAGGATCTGGGAAAATCGGAGCAAGATAAGGTCAATCTACATTTGGGAGGTCTCACCGGGTTGTTAAAAATCAGACCTAGAGGAGATATCATAAAGGCTTTGGTTACATTTTGGGACCCGGCCCATAATGTATTTCACTTCTCGGATTTTGAACTCACCCCAACCTTGGAAGAGATAGCAGGTTATATGGGAAGTACTGAAGGGCTGAGGCATAAGTATCTGATCGCTCCAAGAGCCGTTAACTCTCAAAAATTCATGGATTTGCTAAAGATAAGCAAAGGAGTACCGTACTCCGAGTTGGAGGGTGGTTTTTCCACTCTAGGTTTTATATATAAGAGGTACGGGCATGTATGAGGGTTCAATGATCCAGAAAGCGGGGTTTGTAGCAAAGGAAACCGAACAAAATGGGATGAGCATAGGCGTTTCGCCTTCATGGTAGCTTTCTTAGGCCCTGTGGTGTTTCCCCGAAGAGACATGAATATCGATTTGCGGGTGGCTGGAGTCGTCAAGGTCCTGATTACCAATGCCAAGAGCACTCTTGCCCCTATGATAGTGTCTGAGATATACCGAGCTCTCACAGCTTGTAAAGCTGGGGCACCAATTTAGAACACCCATTAACGCACGAGAACACTCGTCCAAAAATCACTCAATTCCGACAACTAAAACCCATTCAAAACACAAAAACCATAGTCGATTACATTATTGTGAAGTGCCAAGCCTGTGAGGATATGACTTGCACCACCTTCTTCGCGGCAGTGAAGATATTTGTTAAATAGATAATGAGTGACTTGGATCGACTTCAAAAGGATCTTGCATATAGGCCCGCGGCGAGACTGAATGATGTCCCGCAGGCACCAGGAGCATTAATGTATTCATGATTTTTCATTTGAGTCTGTATTTCCTTTTCCGTTAAAGTCTGTCAGTTGTTTTGAGTCTGTATTTTCTTTCTACTAGAGTTTGTCAGTTTTTTTCGACTCTGTATTTTCTTTTATGGGAGTATGATAGTCTATATTTGGAGTCGGTATTTCATCCTTGCATCAGAGTCTGTTAGTTTCTTTTGGAGTCTATTGGTTTTGAGTCTTTGTAATCAGCATTTGCTTCTTATGAAAATTGAAAATCCCAAAATATTTTATTATTTACTTTCACACTTATCTCCCAGAACTACGCTTGGTCTAATTCATGCGAGGTCATGATATGTAGGCAATCTCCATAGGATTCGACCATAACCAAAACAAAAGAGAGAAGAAAAAGAAAAAAAAAGAGGAAAATAAGAAAAGAAAGAAACAATGGCAAAACAAGAGGGAAACGAGAGGATAGAAACAAAGAAAAAACAAAGGCCAAAAAAAAGAAGAGAGAAAAGAGAAATTGCAAATGTAAATAAGGAAAAGTCGGGATGACACAAGCAGCCGATCAAATGCATAATAGAAACGGTTAACTGCTTAGGTGCATTCATTCCCCGAAATGTGCGGTTACCGATTTGTTAAAGCCCTAATCACTAACAAGGTTGTTGTTGATATACTGAGTCCAGGAAGGTGGTTAGTTGATTGGCATTCTGGCAACTCACTCCTACAACACCCGATCAAAAGACAAGCTGAACATGGCCAACCAAGAACCGGAGACAAGTATTGTTGATCCGTCAAAAGAGGTGGAAGAATTGGGTGTTAATGCGATGAAGGAAGAGATGTATAAGTTAAAGCAGCAAATGGCTAAAATGTACCAGGCCTGGGCAAAGGGTCATCCACCACCGGTTTAACCCGCCAACCTTGCTTATATCCCACTATCGGCCCAACCTCAGGAGCCTCCCACTGTGAACTCATCTCCAGCCTTTCCCCTATACCAACAATGTTATGGCACCACTTCCCATACTTCTCAAGCTCCACCACCCAAACAAGTCTCATACCCTCCTCCACCAGTCACTCCCATTTTTGTGGCACCTCCACCTGTTGTATTACACCGATCTTCCAGTGAACCTCTGTTCCAGACTCACGACAACCAGTATTATCCCCCTGAACCCACCCTCAAAGTTCCGGAACCATATTCTAACACCCCTCATCTCGATCTCCCGACAGAGATCGAGAAGCCACCCAAAAATCTCGAACATGAGGAGATGATCAGAAAGGTTAAAATCTTGGAACAATCGTTTAGAGATATGAGGGGGTTGGGAGGTCAAGTAAGTGTGGCCTATAAGGATTTATGTTTGTTCCCATATGTTCAGTTACCAGCAGGGTTCAAGATGCCTAAGTTTGACCAGTACGACGAGCATGGTGACCCAGTAGCACACTTAAGAGGATTTTGTAGCAAGATGAGAGGGCCAGGCGGAAGAGATGAACTATTGATGGTATATTTTAGCCAAAGTCTGAGCGGATCGGCATTGGAATGGTATACTAGACAAGATCACAATAGGTGGTACACATGGGACGATTTGGCCCAAGCCTTCACTTGCCATTTTCAGTACAATCTTGAAATTATCCCAGACCGTCTGTCATTGACGAAGATTGAGAAAAAGCCTTGTTAGAGTATTCGGGAATATGGAATCTGTTGGAGGGAGCAAGCCGCGAGGGTTGACCCTCAAATGAAAGAAAGCGAGATGGTTGATTATTTCTTGCAAGCCTTGGAGCCCACTTATTTTGGTCATTTAGTGTCAGCAGTGGGCAAGTCCTTTAACGAGGTTGTAAAAATGGGAGGTATGGTTGAGGAGGGACTCAAGTCCAACAAGATCATGAGTTATTCAGCAATCAAAGCGACCACCCAGGCCATTCAAAATGGTACTGGGGATGTACTTGGGAAAAAGAAGAAAGAGGATGTTGCGACAGCTGAGTCAGGAGCTTGGGTCGGACCTAGGGGCCCTTCATGTTACTACAACCAGCCTCGACCCTATCACCAAACTTACCCCCACACTCCATATAACCCACCACAACACTATTACCTACCACCAGATCCTCATTTTTCCGTCCATCATGCACAAACATACCCTCAACATCCTGCCCACGCACAATGGCGTGCACCAACTCCACATAATCCCTATCCAGCCCCGCAAAATACTTATCCACCCCCGAGAGCCTACCGAAACCCCCCCTGGAATAGGTTTTCGGCCCAATCAGGCCAACAAGAATGAGAGGTTGCAGAAGAAGAAGAAGAATTTTACTTCATTAGGAGAATCCTATACCAGTTTGTTCTGCAAATTGAGACAATTGGGTATGCTGAGTCCGATTGAACCAAAATTGCCAAATCCTCCCTCGAGGAATCTTGATCACTCCATGAGTTGTGAATATTGTTCTGGTGCCCTGGGGCACGACACAGAGAAGTGATGGCAATTGAAAACAGCTATTCAAGAGCTCATTGATACTAATCGGATTGAGGTCCAAACTCCGAAGGCACCTAATATGAACCAGAACCCATTGACAGCCCATCATGAGACAAATATGATTGAGATAGTGCATAAGAGAGGGGAGCCTAAGAAGCCTTCGCAAACTGTCATGATGATCCAGTCCAGTGAAGCCAGGCTGTTTGAAAAGTCAATAAGTGAGAAGTCTGTGATCGAGTCGAACGGGACAAATAGTGAACCATCCATGGTGGTCAAGAAAGGGTCCTCAAGCGACGTTGCAGGGAAACCCGAAAGAGCGAAAGTGGTTGTTCCAAGAGTGGCGAACAAGCCTGTGGTAATTATGGAGGGTGCCCCCATAGATCCTATCATTATCAAGTCGGTAACTCAATTACCGATGGTCAACAGCAAGGCAATCCCGTGGAATTATGAACGAGTGATAGTGACTTACAAGGGGAAAGAGGTTAAAGAAAAAGTTTGTGAGACCCATGGCTTGACTCGATCGGGGAGATGCTTTGCCCCCGAAGAGTTGAGAAAAGCTAAGATCTCCAAAGATAACCCAGTATTGGCGAAGAAAGCTATGACCAAGGAAGAAGCAGAGGAGTTCTTGAGAAAGATGAAAGTGCAGGACTATTCCATTGTGGAGCAGTTGAGGAAGACACCGACTCAGATTTCATTATTGTCATTATTGATCCATTCAGACGAGCACCATCGGGCTTTGATGAAGATATTGAATGAGGCCCACGTTCTTGACAAAATCTCAGTAAACCACTTGGAAAAGATAGCTAACAAAATATTTGAGGTAAATAGAGTCACTTTTCTGATGATGAGTTGCCCGTGGAGGGTACCGAGCACAATAGAGCCCTCTACCTGACTGTGAAATGCGAAGATTCCATGGTTACTCGGGTACTGATTGACAATGATTACAGCGCGAACATTTGCCCTCTCTCCACTCTGAACAAGTTTAAGGTGGATGATGAAAGAATTCACAAGAATAGTATCTGCGTTCGGGGATTCGACGGTGGAGGGAAAGATTCAGTCGGGGACATAGTGCTTGAGCTTACAATAGGGCCAGTTGAGTTTACCATGGTATTCCAGGTGCTCGATGTGTTTGTTTCTTACAATCTGCTATTAGGTCGACCCTGGATTCATGCTGCCAAAGCTGTCCCGTCTGTAAGCACGTGATTTTTGCTTCACGAAAACTACTCCCAAAGAAATCGAAAAATAAAACAAATTGCCTTTGGGTACAATTTTGAGAACTTTGCGTGATATTTTGGATAATTATTTTTGTCTGTGAATGTTTAGTTTGTTTTAATTAATTAAAAATACAAAAATATATGTTGCATGCACATTTAAGATTTAATTGTGCACTTAGGAATTAATTAAACCCTGTTTTGTTTTTAAGAGAAAGAAAATCACAAAATAATGTATTTTTTGCATTTTAGCATTTCATGTCCAAGTTATGTGATTTTATTTGATTGTGTGTGTTAATTGTTATTAAAAGTTAGTTAGTAATTTTATAAATTAATCTAGTCCTATAAGTTAATTTAGGATTTTTGGAATTTTTAGTTTTATTAGTTTAAGAAAAGAAAGGCAAAATAAAAGAGTGTTAAGTCATATGTGGGCCAAATCAATTTAAAGTCCATCATCCCAAACAATATTTCTTCCCCTTTGAAATTGAAACCCGGATACCCAGCCCATACCCCATCCTCGACCCGGTCTGCCCCATAGCCCAAACAACCACCCCCCTTTTTCTTCACTTCATTTTTCATTTCCAAACCCCTAACAAAAAAACCCTAAACCACCCGCCCCCTCTCCTTCTTCATCTTCGTCCAAACGACCACCTCCCTTCACGCCAGCTTTACTATCAACTCCTCTGCCTCTCCACTCCACAGACCCTCCAAAAACCCTTATCGCTGACCACGGTGGTGCACTTCTCATTTCTTCCTCATTCCTCGGTGAACCACCACCGATGGCATCTACACTAGCATCAGAACTCTCCGATGGGCCAGTACTCAGCGTGATCAACAAGCGCCTCCATGCTCTTCGCAAGAAATACAACCGTATTGTCCAAATGGAAGAATCTCTATCCAAAGGAAAAACCCTCAACAAAGAACAAGAGGAAACTTTCCGCTCCAAATCCGCTGTCCTCGCCGGCATTGACGAGCTCGAGAAGCTTTGTCAGCCACTCGCAGCAGCCGTCGCTGAAGAAATCAACCTCACCGTTGAACAACAACGCCAAGTTCCGCCGTCAGAGTCCACTGTCGATACACCTATTGATGATTCTAATATCAAAAGAGAATGTGTTGAGGATTTACTTAATCTGTTGCACTTTGGTAGCATGTTTGACATGAAGTCGTTGCAGCAAAGTGATTTAACAGCGATGACGCTGACGAGGACTATGGAGAGGGCGTGTTGTTTGAGCTACGACTATATGCCAGAGGATGAATCGACTGACAACGTGATGGATCTGTTAGGCGAAAAAAGATTTGGATTTGATTTCGATGCTTAGCGGTTTGCTTGTTTCACGCCCTGTTAACTCTCCCTTTTCACATAAGCACGCCCTTCAGAAATGTACTGAGCATGCTAAGCTATGGCTTTCGAAGTTTGATCAGCCCATCGAACCCAATTCTGATGCTACTTATGAGGGGCTGAGATCAAAGCTGGACAAGACCATTGGTTCACTATATTTTACCGTAGACCCTGTTAAAGTGGATGCAATTGCTGGTAAATATGGGTCTTTTCCAGTTCCAGTAGAAGAACATGTGGAGGTTGTGCCTGTCGACGTACCGCTGTAAGTGGAAACACAAAATGTGCAGTATGAGTAGAAGGAGGAAGATGCTGCAAATTCTGAAGCAGTTGAAAGTAACGAAATTCACGCTAGCAATATGGAACTGCAGCAGGGGGAGCAGGGTGACAACATGTCTGAACAATTTGCTGAACCAGAAGAAGTCGCACCTGAGACGGAAGGTGTTGATAATTTGAAGGATGCAGATTTCGATCGTCAACAATCTGTTCCCCAGAGGTCTTATCAGTACTACAGGTGGTGGCGGGAGTTACAATCATTATGCTTCAGGTGATCATGCAGGCAGTTTCTCTGCTGAAGTATGACCATGTTTAGGTGATTATACAATTTCTTTTGCTAGCTTCGGGGAGGTGGTCAAGCTATTTCCCTTTACATAGAATCACAAAAGTGTTTTCTGCTTGCTTGTGCATCGTCCTGGACGCTTTTGTTGCTGAAAGAATTGGGAAATCTTATTTCCTAAAGAACTGGGAAATCCATTTTTGGCCACAATGAAGGTCCATTTCCTTTTTCTTTTTCATCTTGTCTTTTGGTTAAACTGATATCAATGAGCTGCGTGTTTCCATGATCGAATGTAGTGAGCAGTAGTACAAGTCCATGAATCTGTCGTTCTTCTTGCTTGTTTTAATTATCTTTCCTCGTTCTAGTTTTCTATCTTTTCTTAGTTATGTTATGTTGTTTCTTTTCTTGTCGTTGTTCATCATTTCTTGCATATGAAGTCAGTTTATTTTCATTCAGTATGTTGACAGTATTCATTTGTTCTTGTTTAAGTTTAATCTAGAAGTGTGTTAGTTTAATCACTGAATCTTTATTTTGATGATATTTGGTCTGAATTGAGTTCCAAGCTTAAATTGTGATTTGAGTTTGATGAATCTTAATGTCGTTGATTGGGAGTTAGTTTAGTTTCATGTGTTTAATTAGTCAATTGTTAGGATTTCTCACTTAAGATTGGTTATAGCTGCTATAGTTTGGTTAATTAATTAGGAGGATTGGATATAACCGACTGGGGTAGAATGGTAATTTCAATAGTTTTAGGGGTATTTTGGGATTTAAAGTTTTAAAAATGATTAATTTGAGTGCTCTGTCCACTAAGCACTAATAATATTAAAATAAGGCATTGTTTAATACATAGTGGGGGACAAGACATTTGCTAGTGGGGAACAAGACATTTGCTAGTGGGGAACAAGACATGCAAGTGTGGGGAACAAGACATGCAAGTGTGTGGAACAAAACATAATGGTATGAAAAGCTTAAAAAGGATTGATTAAAATATGTTGCCCATACCTGTTTTTGGGTTATAAAGAGGGTCATTTCAAGACAGAAAAGAGGCTAGTTTTTGTAAGGAAAAGAGGAGTTCTCTTTCAGTCTTTTTTTCAGAGAGTTTAGGCTGGATTTTTAACATTTAAAAGTTCAGCAATTTGAGAGTAAAAAACAGGTTGGTTTTTAATCCTAAAAGGTTCAGTGTTCGGAGAGCTAAGAAACTGAAAAGTGAGTCTTTTCTTTTACTGCTGAATATCAGAACTAGTACTGTTGCTGTTTCATTGGTGTTGCTGTTTGGTATTTCTGGGGTTTTAATTGGTTCTTCCTAAGTTTGCTATTGGTTATTGGCTACTGTTTTCATTGGGTGTTGCTGGAACTCTGCTGGTTCCTTCCTTTTTAATCTATCACTGGGTTATTCTGTCACTGCGTTCCTGTGTTATTACTGTTGCTGACTGCTCCTTCATCTTCTTGTATTTCTATTATCCAGGTACATGTTCTACAACTCTCAAATTTAAAGGAAAGGAAGTAAAGAGTTGTTGGAATGGATTTATGAAAATTACTGTTTCTTTGTGTTTAATTTGATGTATAAGCAGTAGTTCACTTGATATTTCATAGTATGTATTGGAATGACTTTGAAATGCATAAACTGGACTGATTGAATCTATTTCTACAAACATGGAATATCAATTGTAATTAATCTTAGTTGGTGATTACTAGTTATGAAATATACTGTATTTAATTCTTTTGTTCAGTAGTCGTGAAACAGTTTCAAATAGTTTATGTCACAAAACAGGTTCAAATAGTTTATGGAAATCAGCATGTTGGTTTAATAGGTCTAATTCTGAAATTGCGAGTTCACTTGAGTAAATAACATCATTTTAAATAGCAATGTAAATAATGTTAGTAACTAATGTTAGTTCTCAAATGTTAGTGATTAATGTTAGCTTGATGACAGTTTTTAAGCATTGATGCATTTTTCAACAAATCGTAAAAAGAGCTCAAAAATGGCTTTGTATTCCACATAGTTAATTCTAATAGTCCAATTCATATAATAAAGCTAGGTTGAACTGAATCGAAATGGTAGCTGGTTTGTTAATATTTACAACGGCAGGCGGCGGATCTTAAGTTAGGTAGCGAGTTCAAACTAGAAGGTGTTTCCTTTTGTTTGGACCCGGACTTGAACTTGAAGCCTGAACTTTTAATACTAATTATTTAGGATTTTCTTTATTCTTAGAGACAAATAAATAGAAAATTAGTCGCTTTAGGATATCCTTGAATAAAAATGAGATGAGCCTCGCCGAATAAAAAAATACAAAATTGTGGGGCCCTCAATAAATATTTGTTTCAAAGTACTTAGATTTAGGGACGGGCTGTTCAGCGAATTTCACGGCCTTCCCCAAAAGATAATAACGCGCAAGTCACTTCCGGCGCGCGTTAAAAATTTACTCTCTTAAACTCGGGTGCACATTTATGTGACCCAAATCCAAATCTCAATGAAGTCGAAATGTGTCGCTAATCACGGGTACATTGATTGTGACGTGGTTCGAGATGCATTTCCACGACGTTGCAAATTCCTTTAAAAAAATAATAATGAATGAGACGAGCCTCGACAAACAAAAATACACAAGCTGTGGGGCCCTCTATACGTGTTGGTAAAATTACTTAGACTTCGGGATGGGCCGTTTAACAAAATTTCACGGCCCTACCCAAAAATAATGATACGCTAGTCGTTTTAGGCGCGCCTTTAATAATTTACTTTCTTAAACTCGGGTGCACATTTATGTGACCCAAATCTAAATCTCAATAGAGTTGAAATGTGTCAATAACCACGGGTGCATTGATGTGACGTGGTTCGAGGTGTATTTTCACGACGTTGCAATTCTCGTTAAAAATAATAATAATAAAAGCGATAAACAGTTAAAATTTGCACATAGGTTCAACATGTATTAAAACCAGATAAATAAGCCGAATATGACAGTTGAGCGACCGTGCTAGAACCACGGAACTCAGGAATGCCTAACACCTTCTCCCGGGTTAACAGAATTCCTTACTCGGATTTCTGGTTTGCGGACTGTAATACAGTGTCAATCTTTTCCTCGATTCGGGATTCAACCGGTGACTTGGGACACCATAAATCTCCCAAGTGGCGACTCTGAATCTTTAAATAAAATTCTGTTTCGATTGTCCTTTAATTGGAAAAACTCCCTTTTACGCCCCCCTATGGGCGCAGGTGATAAAGGAGGTGTGACACCGTCTACTCTGCATCAAATGGTCAAGTTTGAATGGGATAGATAGCAAATTGTTGTGCACGGCGAATATAATTGGAGTGTTCCCAGCGATGCCATTGTTCCGTTCATAGAGTTCGAGGACGACAAGGGTCCATGGGTTTATCAGGTTTTTGACACAGTATCGGTAGAGAAAATTCCAGAAGGGAAGTGCGTTCCAAGCCCGAGGGTAGCTGCCGCATCAGTCATGCTAGCTACCGAAATGTTGAAAAATGGTTTTGTACCGGGCAAGGGTTTGGGTGCATCTCTGCAAGGTATTGTACAATTGGTTTCTCTTCCTAAAAACTTGGATACATTTGGTCTAGGATTCAAGCCCACAGTCGCAGACGTAAAATGATCCAGAAAAATGAAATAGAAGGCATGGGCCTTTCTAAAGCCGGTCCCGTGTCTTTCCAGATCATTTGTCAGGCCTGGTACTAGAAAGCGCCTAGTAACGATGTTCCCAGTTCAGTGGTTGACATGGATGGAGATTTGATTGAAAAGTTCGAGAGGTTATTCACCGATGTGAACGTGTTAGAGGCTGGAGAGGGTTCGAGTAAGGCGGATGTGCAATTTGTTGGGCCCAGTGCAAAGATTAACAATTGGGAAGCTACTCCTCTCCTCACCAGGAAGGAGTTTTGGTAGTTTTCTTTGATTTTGTTTCAGTTTATCTGGATTACTCTAGGGTTGTAATTCAGATTCTATGTTCCGTCCGTTTGGATGTATAAACCTTGTTATCTTTAGATTCAATGAAATGCAATTTCCTTTTTTCCCCTTCCTGGTAGTTTTATTTTTGTTTTGCTTTTCTTCCTTATACAGTTCTTTTTATGCTAGCTTCAATGATATGACATGCATAAGGAATCTCTGACCCAGTCTTAAAATCCAATCTAATTTTAAAATAGTAATTCAGGAAATAGAGTGTGATGATGAATCAGAATATGATGAGGATGAGGCCTTTGAAGAGATTAGTAAAGAACTAAGCCATTTTGAAGGAAAACCCAGGCCTAACTTGAGTGATACAGAAGTAATCAATTTAGGGGACCAAGATAATGTCCGGAAAACTAAAATAAGTGTCCATATTGAACCACAACTCAGAGAGGAGATAAGCAAAGCACTATTCGAGTATAAAGATGTTTTTGCATGGTCCTATGACGACATGCCGAGTTTAAGCACTGACTTGGTGGTTCACAAATTGCCCACTGACCCGGCATTGCCCCTTGTCAAGCAGAAACTGAGGAAATTTAAAACTGACATGAGTGTGAAGATTAAGGAAGAGGTCACCAAACAGTTTGAGGCCAAAGTCATTCGGGTCACCCGGTATCCCACCTAGTTAGCCAATGTTGTGCCTGTGCCGAAAAAGGATGGTAAGACCAGGGTGTGTGTTGATTATCGAGATCTCAATAAGGCAAGTCCCAAGGATAACTTCCCATTGCTGAACATCCATATATTGATCGATAATTGTGCCAAACATGAGATTGGTTCTTTTGTGGATTGTTATGCGGGCTACCACCAGATCTTAATGGATGAGGAGGATGCAAAAAAGATGGCATTCATCACGCCATGGGGAACATACTGCTATGAGGTCATGCCATTTGGTTTGAAAAATGCTGGGGCAACCTATATGAGAGCAATGACGACCATATTCCACGACATGATACACAGGGAGATCGAGGTTTATGTGGATGGTGTGATTGTAAAGTCTAGAAAGCAGTCTGACCATGTCAGAGATCTGAGAAAGTTCTTCCAAAGGCTTCGCAGGTACAATCTCAGGCTCAATCCCACAAAATGCGCGTTCGGTGTTCCGTCTGGAAAGTTGTTGGGATTCATAGTCAGCCGCCGAGTTATTGAATTAGACCCGTCAAAGATCAAAGCTATCCAGGAATTGCCACCCCCAAAGAACAAAACTGAGGTAATGAGTCTGTTGGGGAGATTGAATTACATCAGCAGGTTTATTGCTCAGCTCACGACAACTTGTGAGCCTATCTTCAAATTGTTAAAGAAAGATGTTGCGGTCAAGTGGACAGATGAATGTCAGTAAGCATTTGATAAGATAAAGGGGTACTTGTCAAACCCACCTGTGTTGGTCCCGCCAGAACCAGGGAGACCTTTGATTCTGTATTTAACGGTCTTGGACAATTCATTTGGTTGTGTGTTGGGTCAGCATGACGTTATCGGCAGGAAGGAGCAGGTCATCTATTATCTTAGCAAGAAGTTCACATCTTACGAGGTTAAGTACACTCATCTTGAGAGGACGTGTTGCGCCCTCACTTGGGTGGCACAGAAGTTAAAGCACTATTTGTCATCTTACACTACTTACCTCATTTCTCGTTTGGATCCGTTAAAGTATATCTTTTAGAAGCCTATGCCTACATGGAGGCTTGCAAAGTGGCAGATTTTGCTCACAGAATTTGACATTGTCTACGTGACTCGGACTGCGATGAAAGCACAAGCATTGGCCGACCATTTGGCTGAGAATCCTGTGGATGAAGAATACGAACCTTTGAAGACCTATTTCCCTGATGAAGAGGTGATGCACATTGATGAATTGGATCAGATTGCAAAGCTAGGATGGAAACTTTTCTTTGATGGGGCTGCAAACATGAAATGCGTTGGGATATGAGCGGTACTTGTTTCTGAAATAGAGCATCACTACCCTGTTACGGCTCAGCTTCGGTTCTACTGTACTAACAACATGGCTGAGTACGAGGCATGCATTCTGGGTTTGAGGATGGCTGTGGATATGGGTGTCTAGGAAGTCTTGGTCTTGGGTGACTCGGACCTTCTAGTGCACCAGATTCAGGGAGAATGGGAAACACGAGATTTAAAACTCATACCGTACCAACAGTGCTTGCAGGATCTTTGTCAACGGTTCCAATCAATAGAGTTCAGGCATATTCCAAGGATTCACAATAAGGTCACCAATGCTTTGGCTACTCTGGCGTCAATGTTGCACCATCCCGATAAGGCTTATATGGATCCTTTGCAAATTCATATCCACGATCAGCATGCTTATTGTAATGTGGTGGAAGAAGAGCTCGACGGGGAGCCTTGGTTTCACGATATCAAGGAATACATCAGGATGGGGGTGTATCTAGTACAAGCCACAGGTGATCAAAAGAGAACAGGTAGGAGTTTGGCAAGCGGTTTTTTTTCAGCGGAGGGGTTCTGTACAAAAGGACTCCAGATCTTGGGCTGCTGAGATGTATAGATGCTAGTCAGGCTACAACTATTATGACCGAAGTACATTCTGGAGTTTGTGGACCGCACATGAGTGGGTACGTGTTAGCAAAGAAGATTCTCCGAGCAGGTTATTATTGGCTCCCTATGGAGCGAGATTGTATCAGTTTCGTACGTAAATGTCATCAGTGCCAAGTGCACGGAGATTTGATTCATTCTCCACCATCAGAATTACACACGATGTCTGCACCGTTGCCTTTTGTTGCATGGGGCATGGATGTCATTGGGCCAATTGAGCCATCAACATCAAACAGGCACAGGTTCATTCTGGTGGCCATAAACTACTTCACCAAGTGGGTAGAGGCTAAAACATTCAAGTCTGTAACCAAGAAGTCGGTGGTTGATTTTGTGCACTCAAATATCATTTGTCGGTTTGGGATACAAAGGTGATCATTACAGACAATGGGGCTAATCTCAATAGTCATCTGATGAAAGAGGTATGTCAACAGTTTAAGATTACACATCGCAATTCCACCCCATATCGCCCTAAGGCGAATGGAGCAGTCAAGGCAGCCAACAAGAATATAAAGAAGATACTTCGAAAAATGGTGGAGGGTTCTACGTAATGGCATGAAAAGCTGCCGTTTGGATTGCTGGGTTATCGCACTACTGTCCGTACTTCAGTAGGGGCGACTCCTTATTTGTTGGTGTATGGCACCGAAGCAGTGATACCCGCAGAAGTGGAAATTCCATCCTTTCGAATTGTCGCGGAGGCTGAGATCGATGATGATGAATGGGTCAAAACTTGCTTGGAACAATTGAGTTTGATCGATGAGAAAAGATTGGCAGTAGTGTGTCATAGCCAATTGTATCAACAAAGAATGGCAAGAGCATATAATAAGAAGGTGCGTCTACGGAAGTTTGAAGTAGGTCAGCAAGTGTTAAGACGTATCCTTCCACATCAGGCTGAGGCCAAAGGCAAGCTCGCTCCAAACTGGTAGGGGCTGTTCATCGTAACTAAAGTGTTGTCCAATGGCACTTTGTATTTAACAGATGTAGAAGGCAAGTGTGTAGAAATAGCCATCAATTCCGATACGGTCAAGAGATACTATGTATGATTTTCTTTGGTTAATTTATATTTGTTTGTACTTGGCATGTTTTTGAAGATTTGGAATGACGAAGGCATTTTGTTCTGCTATCTAAACACTTTATCCTTTGTTACCCCCTTTGAGCCCCCTCTTTCGGGATCAGTAGCAAATATCAGAAATACCAGCGTGAAACATAAGTAAAGGAAGAAGAGAAAAAGAGAAAAAAAAAAGAGAAAAAAAGAATAAAAAAGAGAAAGAAAAGAATGAAAAAAGAAAAAAAAGAAGAAAAAAAGAGAGAAAAAGAAAGCAAAAAAAAGAGAAAGAAAAGAAAGAGAAAAGAGAAAATCACAACAACAAAGTAATTTCTATGACATGAACTACGTTCGACCTAATTCCTTTTAAGGATACGTAGGCAGCCTCACGGTTCGGTCTTATCAAAAACAAAAATTCAAAAGTCCCCAAACAAGAAACTGGGGCAGAAGTTGTGGTTAATGTCAGAAATTTGATTCTGAAAGTCGTAATTTTGAACCCATTCAATTTGTTTTGAGCCTTTGATATCCTTTCTTTCTAGCCCTATCCGAAAGCCCACGTTACGGTCCAAAGAAAGACCTTTCGATCAGTCTTCGAGAGATGCCAAGTCAAGCAAGTGGAGGTGATTCATATCAAGGGCAACACTCTGGTCCAAGTAGAAAATATTAAAAATGAGAGTCTAATTGGTGAAGCCCTTACGGGCACCATAAGGCGACGAGAGCTGAAAGAAATTAAAAATGAGAGAGTCTTATTGGTGAAAACCCTCACGGGCACCGTAAGGCGAAATTGAGTTGAGAGATGAACAAATGAGAAAGGCTTGTTGGAGAAAACCCTTCAGGGCACTGCAGGCCGAACAAGGTCAAGGTTTTGGTGAAGAAATCAGGTTATGGAAACTCTGGGGCAGCAAAGTATGGCAACGGAAAGTTGATTGGTCGGACAGATTGGGCCTATTAATCCGAAATGTAGGTCATAATCATTGGTGTCAGCTGTTCCACTCAGATAAGTCTCTTTTCTTTTTTCTCTTCAGATAGTCTTCCAGTTTTGGATTTTCTTATCCTTAACTCTGAAAGTCATTGCATTTCATTTCTTTTGGGTTTATTTCTCTAAGATGTTCCCAATATCAGTTCTGTTTAAGCAAATAAGAAGGAATTTCAAAGCTCACTACCAGCTTCAAAAATTGCAAAGCATAGTGCAGCCAGAGTATACCGAAGATAGCATGATGTAAAGTGGGATAAAGCGCCAGCAAAAGTTCCATCGGCAGAATGATTTAGTAATTTCATGGGAGATGCAAAGGTTCAGTTAAAGGGGTCAGAGGTGTGAAACAACGGTTCGGGTATAAAACACCCGGGTCATCCAAACTCATGGGGGTTTGAAAGTCAGTCGGGAAGTCAAGCGGTTCTTAGCTAGTGCAGAGGAAGCCAATCAAAACAAAGCATGGCAGCGGAGAGGTCTTCAGGAAAGAATGCCGTCAACTAACCATCACATTTTAAACTGACAAGATTTTTCTTTGATTGAAATAGGAGCAGAAAATTTCAGTTGTTCCGGGGAAATCCGCCGTAGGGGAAAGGCAAGCACCAAACAGGTTTGATATTTGAAATTTTCAGGACCCGCCTGGATAATGGGATTTAATTTAAAATTCTCAGGACCCTCCTGGAAAATGGGACCTAGTTAAAATTCAAAACAATCACGAGTAGCAAAGTCTAGCATAAATGTACCCCAAGGAATATAAGTTTGTTTCAAAGTTTGCATGTTTAAGATAGGATTCAATTAGGAGTTTTCAGGACCCTCCTGGATAATGAGATTTAGTTTCTAAATTCTCAGGACCCCCCTGGATAATGGGATTTAGTTTTTAAGTTTTCAGGACCCTCCTGGATAATAGGATCTAGTTTTAAAATTTTCAGGACCCTCCTCGATAATGGGATTTAATTTTAAAATTCTCAGGACCCTCCTGGATAATAGGATTTAGTTTTTTAAGTTTTCAGGACCCTCCTGGATAGTGGGATCTAGTTTTTAAATTTTCAGGACCCTCCTGGATAGTGGGATTTAATTTTAAAATTTTCAGGACCCTCCTGGATAATGGAATTTAGTTTTTACGTTTTCAGGACCCTACTGTATAATAGGATCTAGTTTTAAAATTTTCAGGACCCTCCTGGATAATGGGATTTAATTTTAAATTCTCAGGACCCTCCTGGATAATGGGATTTAATTTTAAAATTTCAGGGCCCTCCTGGATAATGGGGTTTAATATTAAAAATTCTCAGGACCCTCCTGGACAATGAGACTTAGTTAAAATTCAAAACGTTCATGAATAACAAGATCTAGCTAGGCTCTACCTTGAGGAAATACAAGTTTGGCTTTGAAGTTTTCATGCTTAGGATAAGATTCAATTTGAAATTTTAAGGACCCTCTTGAATAATGGGACTTAGTTTAATACCTCCCTTAGATGCTAAGATTTAGCATAAGTTTCACCGTTAGGAAGTTGAATTTAGCTCTGAAATTTTTACCTTTAAGATGAGATTTGATTTTAAATTTCAGGACCCTCCTGGATAATGGGATTTAGTTTTAGGTGTTCAGGACCCGCCTGGATAATGGGATTTAGTTTTAGGTTTTCAGGACCCTCCTGGATAATGGGATTTAATTTTTGTTGTCAGGACCCCCCTGGATAATGGGATGTAGTTCAATACTTTCTTAGATAACAAGATGTGGCAGGAGTAACACCTTTAGAAGAATGATTTAGATTTTAAAACCATCATTTAACTAGGAGTTTTCAGGACCCTCCTGGATAATGGGATTTAGCTTTCAAATTCATAGATATATTTGGTAGCATGATTAAATGCGCCCAGCATCAAACCGGGGCAGACGTTTTCTTTGTTTTGTGTAGTTTTGGCAATCAGGCGCCCACATGGATAAAAAGGGAATACAATTCAAGTTTTGGTAATCAGGCGCCCACCTAGAGAACAAGGGAGTACATTTTCAAGTTCAGCAATCAGGCGCCCACCTAGAGAACAAGGGAATACATTTTCAAAGTTCAGCAATCAGGCGCTCACCTGGAGAACAAGGGAATACATTTCAAGTTTCAACAATTAGGTGTCCACTTGGAGAACAAGGGAATACATTTCAAGTTTCAGCAATCAGGCGCCCACCTGGAAAACAAGGGAATACATTTCAAGTTTCAATAACCAGGCACCCACCTAGAGAACAAGGGAATACATTTTCAAAGTTCAGCAATCAGGCGCCCACCTGGAGAACAAGGTAATACATTTCAAGTTTCAGCAATCAGGCGCCCACCTGGAAAACAAGGGAATACATTCAAATTTCAGCAACCAGGCGCCCACCTGGAGAACAAGGGAATACATTTTCAAAGTTCAGCAATCAGGCGTCCACCAGGACAACAAGGGAATATATTTCAAGTTCAGAAATCAGGAGCCCACCTAGAGAGCAAGAGAATACATTTTAAGTTCAACAATCAGGAGCCCACCTGGATAACAAGGGAATACATTCAAGTTTCAGCAAGCGGGTGTCCACCTGGATAAAGGGAAAACATCTCAGATTACAATTCAAGGCGGCAACAAGGGAATTCCACCGGGATAATACAAGGCAACAGAAACCACAAGAGCAAGTTTGAAGATATAGATAAGATTTTGTAATGCATAGATCATAGTCTAGGCTAGCTTCTGTTATTTTATCATGGTGTAATAAGGAGGTTCAGTAAGCAGTAGCAGCAGCAGCAACAGTGAAGTCACAGCTTCATGGTAGTCCCAGCTACCAAACATTCCTGAACTACACTGACCTGATTCCTTTTTATCCAAGGATATGTAAGCAATCTCGGAAGCAGGGTGCGGTCAAATATTTCAAAAAATGCTTCCCACGGAGTATTCAAACGGGCAAAAATCGCTCGTATCCGCTCACTTTATCTTTGCACAAAAACTCTTCGTGTTTTCGGGCAAAGAGGGGCAGCTGTGAGCACGTGATTTTTGCCCTATATGAACTACTCCCATAAATTCAAAACAAAATAACTTCTTTTCAGTATTTGCAATTTTTGTGGATATCGTGGCATTTTCTGATAATTGTTTGCATTTGTTTGTGCAATTTTATTTTTTGTTTAATTAATGAAAAATTTAAAAATATGCTGCATTTTCATTTAGGATCTAATTTTGCATTCTTTAATTAATTAGAAATTTAATGTTTTATAAAAATGGAAAAATCACAAAAATAACTTATTTTTGCTTTTTAAAATTTTTTTTAGTTTCAAATTTTGGTAGTTTTTCTTCAATTTGGTATTTAATTAGTTGTGGTAATTATTATTTAGAGTTATTTAATTTAATTTGATTAGGAATTAATTCAGGTTTTATTTTTAATTTTAATTTAAAAGAAATTAGAAGAAACAAAATGATGAAAAATGAAAATGAAAAGGAAAAGAGAATAAGAATGAATTCAGTTCTGGGACAAGTTTACACCAGCCCAAGTCGTTCCCCCATACTCGTCCAATGTTTGGCCCAACTCCACCCAATACCCGGTCACCCCCTCCCCAAACCTAAACGACGTCGTTCTAAGGCAATGGATCTGAGCCGTTGAATTCCTTTCATCCAACAGATGGGAACTGCCTTCCCGTTAGTATATTAGTGTCCAAAGTTAGACCAAAAAACCTAACTTCTCTCAAATCACCCCAAATTGACACCCAGAATCCCCGTAGTCCTCTCTTTCTTAATCTCAAACTCTGGACTCTCGAATCACCTTTAGGCTCGTCGAATGTTGAATCAGAAGCCCAAGCCTTTGAAGCCAAATCCAAGCCGTGCATGCAAGATCATCCCTCCGGTGTTTATGAGCGTTCAAGGCCGATTTTATCGCGAAACAATGTTATTCTCCTGTTCTTGACAAAGAACAAGTGATTAATATAATTTTGCGGTTTAATTCGAAAGTCAGTCGCGAGTTCGAGTGTTGGGTGAGTTCTATTTATTTGTTTGTCCATTTTCGATCATCTTTTCTCTTCCTCCTCTTCTTCTTCTATGATTGTTCAAATGGCATGTTCTTGGTCTAAATTTGTTGAAGAATTTTGAACCCGGCTGTCCCCTTTAGATTAATTTAGGGTATTTTTCGTCAGTCATTCAGTCTTTCTTTTTCAAGCTTCTACTTGTTGTTCTTCATCTTCTTAATTTTATGTTAAGTTCTGGCGTTTTCTTTTAATTAGATTGAATTGGGTTTTATTAATTTGATTAATTTAGTTTAATCCATAGTTCATTGGAGTTGCATTTTTGTTGTTTTCCTGATTTCTGGCTAAGTTTTAGTTTTCTTTTCAAATTTGTTGGTTAATCCTGGTGCTTAATCATTGAGGTTAATTAGTGTTGTTTATCATATGCGTTGATTTTTATTACAATGGCTTCTTCTGAGTTTATGTTTGTGTGAAAATGATCTAAGTATAATTCAAAAGTTCAGGTGTACTCGTTGGGGGTCATTCGAGCATGCTTTTTCAGTTTTCTAGCATTTTTGAAAATCCCATTTGGGGTTCTTGTGATAGACCAGGTCCTCTTGATTTAATATGATTCACAGTTGTTAGGTGCATTTCCAGTCCTGCATTTTATTTACTTTCGATCCATCTCAAGGTATTTGCTCCTTTGTTCTTTGTTTGTTTATGTTTGTAGATATTCAGTACTCTAAGGGGGTAATTGAATAATCAGAAACTTAAGGGGTAGTTTGGGGATTGTCCAACTTGGGGAATCTCTCAATAACTGATTGGGAGGCTTCTTAGATGGACAACTGCCCAAATTCATTAGGGCAAATAGGGTGAAAGATGAAAATATCTAAAAGAAATGGACAGATGTCCAGAATTCAGTTTTAAAAGATACCTTGTGGGGGTATTTTGGGCAATTGGACTACCTTGCCTTGGAAGGCATACCAAAAACTCTCCCCTCCTATAAATGAAACCTGCCCTTCACTCAATAGATAGTTTTTGGGGAATACTCTGAAAATCTAAAAAACATAAAATAACTAAGAAATCCATAGAAAGTTACTGTTCTCCTTCTTTGATTTTCTTAGTTTTCAATTGCTGAAAGTCGATGGAGTTGGTGTTGTTTGCTTGGTTTTAATTCTCTGAACCACTCTGTTGGTTTAAACATTTCTGGAAAACTTCTGAAAACTAAGAATCTGGTTAAAATGAATTGAACTTGGGTTCGTGGAAGTTTGGTTTGAAATTGTTGAGGTCACTGTTCAATTGAAATTGTCTTCTCGACTGCTGCACCTCACTCTTGGGTTCGAGTTTGGCTTGGTTATTCCTAGTTGCTGGGTTCTGCTACTTTGATGCTTGGCTACTGACCTTTTCTTGTTCCTTTCATTTCATATTCCAGGTACATGTTTCTAGACTCATCTCACATGAGGATTAATATTGAAGTAAAATGAAATCTGGAGATCTTAATATGGCTTGTACATGTTCACATCCTTTAGTTCAGTTTCAGTCTTTTTGGAGTTAATTGATGCATTGTACGTTCGATATGAGAACTCTTAGCCAACTTGCATCTGTTTGGAATTAGTAGGGCCTTTGTAGTTAAATGTTGCTTGCTTTTGAAATTCTTGCTATTATAGTTGGTCTTGGACAGTTGAGAAATGAACTTGATAAAAGTATTGATCATTAGTTAAATTTTGTAATGAAGCAGTGTTAGCTAAGTGTATGGTGCTAGATCCTTTATGCCCTTGCAGCTTATTTGAATATTGAGGCCTAATGATATGTCCAGGATTTCATGTTACTGTTTGATAGGTTAAGCTGTATGATATGAATATTAGTTGAATGTTTTATTTTGAAAATCAACTATTGGTTTGAAATTGTCTGAGAAGGATGATTTAAGGTAAGAAAAATGAGATAAAGTGAAATAACTGTTAGCATACGTGTGTTGAGTTTGGGAAATCATGTTAGTATAGATTCGAATAATCTGTTTAGGAATCATAATAATAGCCTAATTCGAATAATTATTTTCGTTCGTCGTGATTCTGTAATATTTGGAGTCTAATTTCCTTAATCGAATTGGGTTGACGAGGCTCCATCTAGACTCGATGTCGAGTCGGTCCGCAAGAAACTTGGGCTCTCCCTAGGCCCAAGTCTAAGGCCCTTTCACGAGCAGGCCTTGTGCATGCTAAGGCTCACGTTCTTTTTTATTTAGACCAGCTCTTAAGTAATAGTTGCATTGGCCCAAACCTCTTCATGTAATCTAGAATAGGCTCAAACATCTTAGGCTTGTTTAATTAAGTATTGTTTTTTAATAAATCGAGGTGCGCCATGCCGAACAAAAAAATGACAACTGCATGGCCCTCGTTTGATTAATTTTGTCTATCCTTAGAAATCGAGGCGTGCCATTTAGCGAATTTTCATGGCCCTCGCAAAGTTGCAAATTCATAATTGCTTTAGGCATGTTAGTTTAACGATATTACTTTCCTAAACTCGGGTGCGCATTTATGTGACCCAAATCCAAATCTCAACAATGTTATATAGAATGTGTTGTGGACCGCAGGTGCATTTATGTAATGTGGTTCAAGACATATTTTAAATGACGTTGCAAATCTTTACTTAAAAATAATCAAAAGCGGTTAAAATCTGCATATAGGTTCATAATTGTTTAAAATAAGATATTTAAGCCGAATATAACAGTTGAGCGACCGTGCCATAACCACGGAACTCGGGAATGCCTAACACCTTCTCCCGGGTTAACAGAATTCCTTACCCGGATTTCTGTGTTCGCGAACTATGAAACAGAGTCAATCCTTTCCTCGATTCGAGATTTGAACCGGTGACTTGAGACACCATAAATCTCCCAAGTGGCGACTCTGAATCTTTTAATAATAAATCCCGTTTCGATTGTTTTTTAATTGGGAAAACTCATTTATACCCTTCTGGGGGTATATGTAAAAAAGGAGGTGTGACACATGGAAACTCTGTTTGCAAGCATAAGTCCATTGAAACTTTGCTCCCTTCTAAGTCAACTTTGTCGAAGGTGCTAAAAAGGAAGAAAATCCATATGCAAATATCTTGTAATAACATGCCAAACCGAGAAAGCTACGAACCTTCGTCGGTGTTATGGGTCTAGGCCAAGTCTTTACTGCCTCAATATTTTGTGTATCCACTCGGATGCCTTCACCCGAAATGATATGCCCAAGGAAAGCTACAGAGTTCAACCAGAATTCACATTTAGAGAATTTTGCATACAACTTCCCTTTTTGTAGAACTGTAAGCACAGTACGTAGATGATTTGCATGCTCAGCCTCTAAACGAGAATACACCAATATATCATCGATAAATACAATTATGAACAGATCTAAAAAAGGTCTGAACACGTGGTTCATCAAATCCATGAATACTGTTGTGGTATTGGTCAAACCGAACGACATAACACGAAACTCAAAGTGCCTATATCTGGTCCTAAATGTTGTCTTCGAAATATCTTCCTCCTTAACCCTTACCTGATGGTACCCGGACCTCAAGTCTATTTTTGAAAAACACTTTGCACCTTGAAACTGATCAAATAAATCGTCAATCCTCATGAGCGGGTACTTATTCTTGATCGTCACCTTATTCAACTGTCTATAATCAATACATATCTATAAGGAACCATCTTTATTCCTCACAAATAACACATGTGCCCCCATGGTGATGTACTAGGTCTGATGAAGCCTTTTTCAAGAAAGTCCTTTAGTTGTTCCTTTAACTCTTTCAGCTCTACGGGGCCATTCTATAGGGAGGAATGGATATTGGTTGAGTAGCTGGTAGTAAGCTAATAGCAAACTTAAGCGGAAGACCTGGAAGCTTATCGGAAAAAAAACATTGGGAAGTTTATTAACCATAGGAATAGATTGAATGGTTGGTGACTCTACTTTCACAGTCTTTACGCGAACTAAGTGATAATCATAACCTTTTCTGATCATCCTTCTTGCCTTATGACAGGAAATAAATCTACATCTCGGCGATGTCGTATTACCTTTCTACTCCAAAAATAGGCTTTCCTGGAAATTAGAATCGAACCACCTTTGTTCTTCAATCAACGTTAGCATAACAAGAAGCCAACCAATCCATACCCATTATAACATCAAATTCTGCCCAACCAAGCGCCACATACCTTGTCCTTATTTATTATCAAACTTATCACGGGCCATTACGACACCTATTTAAGTAACAATATTAGGACTTAACTCACAGACCTCATTCAACAAAAAAGAGGTTTATATGTGTTACGCCCCACAATATTACGTAGATATTACGTCCCACAGTATTATATTACGGTGATGTCATGCTTTGCAGTATTAAGTTACGACAGTGTTGCACCCAGCAGTATTACATTACGGTATTGTTACGCTTCGCAGTATTAAGTTACGACGATGTTCAACCTTGAATTATTGTACGTTGAATTTGTCGTAAGGTAACTGACATTAGTCCAAGTAAAAGATTATTTGGAGATTATAAGGATTATGCTATTTCACAAATGATTAGTAAATTCGTAAAGGTGAGAGGGGAAGCAAGTCGAAAAAAATGAATTTCGTTGAAATTTGGCATTTTGGGATAAAATATGGCCCGAGCTAAAATACCTGATATTTATGGACTAGTGCCATACAAGGTACTACATAATCATAAGGTGTACAATGTATGTTAAAAGAGAGTAGTATTTAATTAAGTTGAGATAATTTTTAAATTATGCGGGTAATTGGTTAATTACTGGATAAGGGGACATTACCCAATTAACTAATAAGTGGGTAAAGATTAATAATCTTCACCCACCCTTCCACGTGGCATAAAGACACAATAGGCAAAAGATGACTCTTAGTCATTTTGCCAGATGGCTGCTATGTAGTAACAAAACCATGACTTAAGTCTTAATAAGACTTGTAGATCTTATCCATGGGATTTAGAGGAATTCTTTGTAAAAAGATTCAAAACAATAATTTGTCTTGGATTACAACCAAGGACGTCAGGCAGAAGCATTTTAAAGCTTCAACAAAAGAAAATTTTATTCAAGTTTCATAGAATTCAAACAAGACTTTCGTTCATATCTCACAGAAGTAGAAGCTTCATTTCGTGCAAATAATTCACAGAATAGGTATGTTAAGGATATGCCTTCTTTCTTTTAGCATGATCTATACGACATAAACAAAACGTGCAAATGCACAAATTTCATAAATTACTTTATTCATAGAAGTATTAGAGATATCTATGTTCTTGAAGTTCCATGTGTTATAATATTTTATTTTATGTTCATGGGTCTTAGAAAAATACGAAAGTTGAAAAGAGTTTACTTTATGATATTACTCAAAGGCAAAATGGTCTTATGAAATCCCGAAAGATTTTATTAACGTACTTTTTATGCATTGCATTCATGTACATTGACCCGTGACCAGATGGCGTTATATACATGTATATATGTATATATATATATATATATATATATATATATATGTATGTATATGGGATATGGGAAAGGTTATGGCGTTATATACATACCACCACCTAATCAACTGGTATACGTTGATAATTTTGCCCATAGTAGCCAAGATGATATGATGGGATGCCCTCGGAGGCTGATAATGTTATGAAACACGTACCTATACATGATATAACATTCATATGCATATGCATGATACTAAAGTTGTTTCATGATTTACAAAGTTATTCAGACTTACTAGTGGAGTCATTTACTCTATATTTCCTCCATGTTTGTTATGTACTTATATGCCTTACATACTAAGTACATTATTCGTACTGACGTCCCTTTTTGCCTGGGGATGCTGCATTTCATGCCTGCAGGTCCCGATAGACAGGTCGAGAGCCCTCCAAGTAGGTTATCAGCTCAGCGGAAGATGTTGGTGCGCTCCATTTGCTTCGGAGTTGCTTGTCTAGTTAGTATGGGTTAGATGTGTATTATTTGGTATGGCGGGACTCTGTCCTGGCCTTTATGAAAATTATGTATTCTTAGAGGCTTGTAGACAGATGTCATGTATGTAAGAGATTGTATGGCCTTGTCGGCCTATGTTTAGTGTTCAAGTGGTTATTTTGGTCTTAGAGGCCCATATGGCTTATGTATAAGTTGACATTACCTATTGTATTCTACCTATTTCACGGAAACCTCTCCGGCTCAGCTATTTATGATAGTATGACATGAAAAGATACGTTATGTTGGTACTCGATTGAGTAAGGTATCGGGTGCCCATCGCGGCCCATCGATTTGGGTCGTGACAAAAGTGGTATCGGAGCAGTTCTGTCCTAGGGAGTCTACAAGTTGTGTCTAGTAGAGTCTTGTTTATGGGTCTGTCATGCACCACACTTATAAGCAGGAGGCTACAGGGCATTTAGGATTATCACTTTTTCTTCTTACTCTAGATCGTGTTGTAGAGATCACTTATAAGAATTCAAATTCTGAAATTCTTTTTATTTATTCGTAATAAGATGATACCTACATCCGGAAAGAAGGTTGGAAATAGAGATAGTTGTGGAAGAGCTAAGTGAGAGGAATTGGATTTTTGTATGATGCCTACAATAAGTAAATGTGAGGTCTTTAGTAGATCATGGGTGTACTGAAAGGTGTAAGCTCCCTGATAAGAAGCCTTAAGGAAAGAATGTCTATCCGTCTTTATAGTGAAAGACAATGAGAAATTAAGAAGATAAATACAAGTTTCAACAAGCAAAATAAGAAAGATGAAGAAGGGTACGAGGTGCCCAGTTAATAAAGGTTAACAACGTTTATAATTGAGGAAGAGGAACATAAGCTTTTTGAGTTATATTCAATAGTAACAGAGGTATATACAATTGGTCGCACCCATTCCAGATATGCCCTATGGGGGTTAACAGAAGTAGTATAAGAAGATATGAGGGATGAATTGTTTGCGTCAGTTGACATTTCCGAAGGATATTGCAAATATGCTAATAGATCTCTTTATGAGACACCCAGATGATGCACTCAGAAATAGTATAGCCAGATATGAGTACTACAAAGACATGCACTATAAGCCTTGAAGGGATAAATATTACCTTAGTGTGGCTCTCGTCCCTAGTAAAGCGAGAACGTTAAGCAACTTGAAGAGCCATTGGATGGAGCAAAGGGAAGCTATAAGCAAAAGAATGTCTTGTTCAAGTTTTCAGGATAAAGTGATAGGCATAAATGTTAGCGGGAAATAAGAAAAAAGTTAATGAAGCATTATGAGTAAGATGTGGTACATGGATGATAACGGTAGATTAAAAGATGATAATATTACAAAATCTATAATCAAGTGAAAGAAGAGACGAGAAGTGACAGGCCTTAGGACAACAAAAGAGTATAGGCCATACAGTTATGTCCTCATTTTGAGAAATAAGTTCGCAACTCTAGCGCGATTACCAAGAGGAAAAGTTAAACCCCAGAGTAATAGAACCAGTATGGATTGGTGAACAAGATAAACTAAACATGAATTAGGGACTGAGTGACTGATGATAGTCGCCATCATAAGAATTTTAGATTTTGTTCCGGTAATAATAGAATGGACGACAAAAGAAGATTCATGAGAAATTTAGAGAATGGTCATTCAGGAAGACGCTTCCCTACAGCAAGCAATGGGAGCAAAGTTCATCTTAAGGAACCGTATGTGCTAGTTATACTAAGTTTCACCCTCGTGAGTAAGGAATTTTGCTATCCTTGGTACGAAAGGATTACCGCAAGGCAAGTTAGGGTCATCGATAATGTGAAAGAATTCCAAAGATGAAGAGTTAAAATATCTATAGGTAGGTCATCGTAGCTCTACTTTATAGTACTCCCAAAAAGGGGGGGAATATGGAATGTTGTGGCATTAAGCCAGAATTAAGTGGTTCTAGTAATTATGGAATGATAAAGGAAGAATGCAAAAAAAATGAAAAGATGAGATTGAAATTATCCGAAGCCTACGTATATGTTACGATTCTAGAACATTATGCAAATACGACATCAAGGATAGGAAGTAAAGGTTCCTGCCCTAAATGTTAGTAATAGATAAGGAGTCGGTACAAGCAGTAAGTTAAAACAAAGAAAATAACCCAAGAAAGATTACACGTAAAATTGTTATGAGAATGGGCCAACGAGTAGTTGGTAGTTGATTAAGGAAGAGCCTAGTTATGGCCAAACTGGAGGTTACAGATGAGTCAGCAGATCGTGCAAGATAAACATAGTAAAACCCAATATAGTGAAATTAGCCTCGCAGTAACGTCATTGTAATACTCAAGAAGTATTCAGATAAGAGTTGGGGTTGTTAAAGGTACCGTATGAGTATTGTGGGAATGAAAGATAGTGCCACTAGGAAGGCAATCAAAATATCAGTTCAGAAGCAACCCTATAAGCACAAGGGCACGGAGGTAAGAAACTATGGATAATTATAGGCAAGGAAGAACATCAAAAGGTCTGTAATAAGCTCACATCTTTACGAGGGTCAAGGGTTCTCCCTGAGTACTACAACGGAAGACTAGCTGAGAAAATAAGGAAGAAGACTTCAACTTAAGCACAACGACCTAAAGAGGAAATGGTCGTGTAACAACAGTCTCACAATAACAATATAGCACTTCAAAGGAAAGTGGCACCTATCGTGACTAATAAACGAGAAGTAAAATTAAAAGTAATATTCGAGATCATATGAGTTGCACAAAAATTCTGGCATGTGTGGAAACTAAGATAAGCTAAGTACAAACGCAACAAGGGGGCAGAAAGATCAGGAAAAGTAATAGCTTACGTTGAAAGAAAGCTAAAATGGAACAAAAGGAATTATTTGATCAATGATCCAGAGCTAGTACATTATGGATACACTCAAGATTTTGGAGCATTATCCATACAACATATATGTTGAGAATCATACAGCCGTAAAAGATTCTGGTATAAGTTAAAAGAAAGAATTGAGCCCAGATCATAGACAAAGGAATGATTTATTAAAATATTATATCATGGATATTCCATAGCGTCCATAGAGGGCTAAAGTAATAACTAATACCATGAGCCATAGATTGGAAGATAACTTAAGCCAGCATAAAGGCCGATCAGAAGAAGAAGGAAACTAAAGAGTTACATCAATAAAGTAAATCAGAAATCTGATTATTAGACCCAGAAGTTATAGGAATCATGATTGAGAACATAGTAGAATCACTCTCAATATTAGAGGTGCAAGAGAGATAGCACAACAACTATGTTCTATAAGGGTTCTACGATAAAGCCAGTTAGAAGGGTACCGGCCTCATAAGAAGTTAGTATGAAACTCCCACGGGATTGTGTGGGCACCAGAGGTGCAAGTATTATAATAGAGCTTCAAGTTATGGACGTGAATTACACCTAGGTGGAAGGGAGGTCATAAGAGAGATAGAAGATACAATGCGAGATTTTAAGGTAAGTAAGGTAAAGGTGAACAACTTACGAGATACTCAAAGGCAGAAGATCATAAATAGTCCATACTTCAGATAAAAGGGCCAGAAGCATGAGGATTCAATATCCAAGAATGATAGTGGAATCGTCAGTGGCATATCTTCTAGTCAATGATTTCTATGTATCGAGAGGTCTAGTTAAGAAAGTAAAGAAGAGTTAGAGATGATGTGATGTCTCGCTTGATGTTCTAAAATAACATAAGGAAATTCAAGCAAGTTGAAGGAAGATTACGAGTAGTATAGATATGTATAGGTTGCAATCTAAAGTATGGTAAAGCAACAACGTTTTAGTAAGACGGGAATACGAATAAAAAGGGCAGTGAGAAGGTGACGAGAATTGATTAGTCCTCATGATTAGGCCCATGAAAACAAAGTAGTTAATGGATTTTCTATGTTATAGTAAGCTTAGTATAGCCTGAATGGACTCAAAGGAGTTACTCTTCATAAGTAGCATTTAGAAGAGATGGAATGCTGCCCTAATAGTAGAATAAGAGTGTAATTGTGATAGATAAAGGATGACGTTATGGTCTTCGATTGAGTAATGATTTGAAAAAAAAAAGTAAAAGAAAAGGGATTCATAAATTGTACGGGATTAAAATACCAACGTAAGAGAATCACCTTGGGATGCTATAGAATACGGTTATTGTAGTACAGTATCGACGCTAAGTGGATCATGAAAATTACTTCGAATACTCCTTGATGTAACGTAAGACCTAGTGGCAAAGTATTGCGTAAGAAGTTTCAAGTTATCAGTGGTATATTGTAGATCAATATTGAGGTGAATCAACAATTGATGGACAAAAGTCACAAAGTATGAGATGAGATTAGGCCATCATTCTAAAGATGAGCAGTAATGAGGAAGCATTAAAGGACTTAAATTTATACATATGGAATAAGCAACGAGAGTAAGAAAGTAAGAGTTATGACATTAAATTCATACATATGGCTAAACTGACCTATGCAATAAGATATAGCAATATTAGTGAATTCAACAAAGTACCGAGCGAAAAACTTCAGTATACTCATAGATGCCCAAAGGGACATCTTATTAAGCTCTACATATGAAGCCTAGAGATTGGGCACACTTACAAGGTCAAAATCGTACAGGCTGCATGATGAAAGGTAGCAACAATTACGTGATTGGAAGGATTCCGACTACAAGTTGTGGGGTGAGAAGGAGGCCTAAGGGGGGAATGCCCTGGACTTTGGACTTATTCACAGAACAGTCGCCTAGATGGCAAGGGAAGTTCTAAAGTATTCGGAAGATATAAATTATGAAAATGATAAGAGCATTAGTCAACATTCAAGGATGAATATTTCAAAGGGGGGGAATGATGTTACGCCCCGCAATATTATGTCGATATTACGTCCCGCAGTATTACATTACGGTGATGTCACGCTTTGCAGTATTAAGTTACGACGATGTTGCACCCTGAAGTATTATACGTTGAATTTGTCGTAAGGTAATTGACATTAGTCCAAGTAAAAGATTATTTGGAGATTATAAGGATTATGCTATTTCACAAATGATTAGTAAATTCGTGAAAGTGAGAGGGGAAACAAGTCGAAGAAAATGAAATTCATTAAAATTTGGCATTTTGGGATAAAATATGGCTCGAGCTAAAATACCCGGTATTTGTGGACTAGTGTCATACAAGGTACTACATGACCATAAGGTGTACAAGGTATATTAAAATAGAGTAGTATTTAATTAAGTTGAGACAATTTCTAAATTATGCGGGTAATTGGTTAATTATCGGGTAACGGAACATTACCCAGTTAACTAATAAGTGGGTAAAGATTAATAAACTTCACCCACCCTTCCACGTGGCATAAAAGCCACAATAGGCAAAAGATGACTCTTAGTCACTTTGCCAAATGGCTGCTATGCAGTAACGAAACCATGACTTAAGTCTTAATAAGACTTGTAGATCTTATCCATGGTATTTAGAGGAATTCTTTGTAAAATCAAAACAATAATCTGTCTTGGCTTAGAACCAAGGACGTGAGGCAGAAGCATTTTAAAGCATCAACAGAAGCAAATTTTATTCAAGTTTCATAGAATTCAAACAAGAATTTCGTTCATATCTCACAGAAGCAGAAGCTTCATTTCGTGCAAATAATTAGAGGAATAGGTATGTTAAGGCTATCCCTTCTTTATTTTGGAATGATCTATACGACACAAATGAAACGTGCAAATGCACAAATTCCATAAATTACTATATTCATAGAAGTGTTAGAGATATCTATGTTCTTGAAGTTCCATGTGTTATAATATTTTATCATTTGTTCATGGGTCTCAGAAAAATACGAAAGTTGAAAAGAGTTAACTTTATGATATTACTCAAAGGAAAAATGGTCTTATGACATCCCAAAAGATTTTATTAACGTACTTTTCATGCATTGCATTCTTGTATATTGACCTGTGACAAAAATGGAGTTATATACACGTATATATATATATATATATATGGGATATGGGAAAAGGTTATGGCGTTATATACGCACCACCACCTGATCAGCTAGTATACGTTTATGATTTTGCCCACAGTGGCCAAGATGATATGATGAGATACCCTCAGAGGCTGATAATGTTATGAAACACGTACCAATGCACGACATGATATTCATACGCATATGCATGATACTAAAATTGTTTCATAATTTACAAAGTTATTCAAACTTACAGGTGGAGTCATTTACTCTATATTTCCTCCATGTTTGTTATGTACTTATATGCCTTACATACTCAGTACATTATTCATATTGACGTCCCTTTTTGCCTGGGGATGCTGCATTTCATGCCCGCAGGTCCCGTAGATAGGTCAAGAGCCCTCCAAGTAGGCTATCAGCTCAGCGAAAGATGTTGGTGCGCTTCATTTGCTTCGTAGTTGCTTGTCTGGTTAGTATGAGTTAGATGTGTATTATTTGGTATGGCGAGACTCTGTCCCAGCCTTGATGAAAATTATGTATTCTTATAGGCTTGTAGACAGATATCATGTACGTAAAAGATTGTATGGCCTTGTCGGCCTATGTTCAGTATTCAAGTGGTTATTTTAGTCTTAGAGGACCTTATGGCTTATGTATAAGTTGACATTACCTGTTGTATTCTACCTATTTCACGGCAGCCTCTCCGGCTCAGCTATTTATGATAGTATGACATAAAAGATACGTTATGTTGGTACTCGGTTGAGTAAGGTACCGGGTTCCCATCACGGCCCATCGGTTTGGGTCGTGACAATATGGATACATAAGGGCCGACAAGGCCATAGGCATGTCATACCCAAAACTATATACAGGATACTGTCTGCAAACCCTTAAAAAACATAACCATAATATATACAAGTCGGGACAGGGCTCCCTACGTCCTCATAAAACAACCTAACACATTCAGAACCCTAACTTGGTAATATTCTAAGAAGAGGTGGAACTCACCAACCGAAAGCTGACATCTTGAGGAAGTCTACAGTAGAGGGTTCTTGCCTCGTCCTATATAAGATCCTTGATCAGACACACTTCGAAGCAGAACCTTCATATCCTTATCAGTTACCTTCCTGCTCTTGGCCCGACTACTATCTTCTTCCTCAGTGTATCCTATAACATACACAGACGAACCTTGATTGATAGACTCCCAAGACTGTGGATTATTTGGAACCTTAGAAGAGCTGGTATCTACAAATACTCTAACATAGTTTTGAGCCTGAGGGAAACCCGGCTGTGCCAATCCATGCACTACTCCCCCCATACCCTGATCAACGGGCTGTGATAATGAAACTAAGGGCCTTAGTGAGGTCGGAACTCCTCTCACCCTATTTACTGTAGGAGTGGTCGAAATAGCTCGAACGGATGACTTATATAGATCCTTGGAGGGATCTTTCTCAGTAGAACCCATGATCTCCGATGGGTCTGACTCCATAGTGTAACTTATATCTTTTTCTAACACTTTTGTAGCCATCTGAACCGTACTAGTGGCTGTAGTCTTCAAAGGCATCGTTGTAAACGTAATATATCGTTAGGAACATAAATTCTTATATCACACGACCTAAGATAAAAAGAGAGGATAACATCCTATATGTCCTGTAGCCTCTTATCTATAAGTGTGCTGAATACCACCCATAAACAAGACACTACTAGAGACGATCTGTAGATAACCCTAGGACAGAACTGCTCTGATACCACTTTGTCACGACCCAAAGTGATGGGTTGTGATGTGTGCCCGAGTCCTACCCACTAGACACCCCTAAGCATGTGTCTAAGATATAAACCTGAATAACATATGCTGAATTACGAGAATAATACACATGAAGGGAACCTGCCCAAAAGGCATACGTACATATACATTTAACATATGTAGGGCGAGCCGACAAGGCTGCTATAGACAACTATATACCTTAAAAATGGAAGTCGTCAAGGCCACATACTATCCAACTAGACATACTTTCTACAAACCTCTAATAGAAATATAATTGTACAAAGACGGGACTGAGCCACATCATACCCTTATATATATACAAACATATCGTACCAAAATCAAAAGCAGCTCCGGATCAAGTGGAACACGCCAGCTCTCGCTGATCAACGATCCTAAGAAGGGGGGCCGTCAGCTTTCCTACCTACACCTGCGGGCATGAAACGCAAGCCCAGTGAAATAGGGAGTCAGTACGAAAAATGTACTAAGTATGTAAGGCATGAAAATCTGTACGTAAAAGGCATGGATGAAACATGGAATAAAGAAATCCTTCTGTAAATCTAAATAACTTTGTAAATTCTGAAACATTTATAATGTCATGTACGTGCATATAAATGTCGTGTCATGCATGGGTATAGGTGTATATAACATCATCAAGCCACTGAGGGCATCCCATCATATCATCTCGGCCACTGTGGGCAACATCATCAACATATATCAACTGATCAAGTGGTGGTGCGTATATAATGCTGTAACCTTTTTCCCATACCCCGCATACATAAATATATACATATAAATATGTGTATATAACGATGTCTGGTCATGGGTAAATATACATGCATATGAATGCAATGCAGGAAAAATATGTCAATAAAAACTTTCAAAAAACTTTTTGGTTTAATCAAGGAATCATTACTTATTCTGTTTGAAAATTTATATCTTAGTAAGTTACCGTACAATATTATACTTTATTTAAGAAACAAAAATCAAACAATTGCAAGTGTTTGAGTTAAAAAAAGCTACTGTTCAAATGATATTAACAAATACTTTAGTAGTATAGATAACAACAAAGAAGGTTTGTGTAGTAATCTCAATATTTCTTCCGGATAAATTTTTTCAACTGCGTATTATTTTGAGGCCCATGAACAGAAAATATAATAATATGTCACACGGGGAATCAAGAACACAGAGACCCCTAATATTTCTATGAATAGAGTCATTTATGAAAACTGTGCACTTGCTCATTTCTTCTGTATAACTTGGACCATGCTAAAAAAGAAAGAAGGGATGGCCTTAACATACCTGGAATAGGAAAAATTCCGTATAATATTCTTAACGAAGATTCCACCGTACTCTTTTAGAACCGCAAAATTTTACGTTGCCACGATTCTAATAATTCTCGTTGGAATACTTCGTGGATTGAATTTTGAACCGCAAGATTTGATGGAACTTAGCTTCTGTTCTTGAATAATTGGATTTGGAAGAAAGACTTATACTTTAATTAGTTAGTCTGTGTCCAAAATGAACCAAGTCCTAAAGAACCAAGTCTTTAAAAGAGACCCAAATTTTATCTAACCTTTAGTGTTTACACGTTAGATAGCCACTAATCTTTTAAAGAATTTAGTGTTTACACGTTAGACCAAGCCTAAAGAACCAAGTCTTTCCTTGCCGCCACTTAGTATTTTATAATTTAATAATTAACTAGGTAATGTCCCGCTACCCGATAATTAACCAATTACCCACATAATTAAAAATTATCTCAACTACTTAAAATACTACTTATATTTTAATATACTTTATATATCATATACCGTGGTCATATTAGTCCATAAATATCGGGTATCATCGCGCAACCCGTATTTTATCCCAATTCGGCCTCCTTCAACGAAACCCGTTTTGTTTAATTCGTGTACCCTTTATTCTTCATGGCACTTACTTATCGCTTGTTGTAAATAGTGTAAATACGTTAATCTCAAAATAACTTTATCCTCGAGTCTACGTCGATTAACTAAAAACAAAACTTTAACGTGCGAAAATGCGAGATGTAACATTTAACATATTTTCATGCATTTTATTCATTTATGCATGTACATTGACCCATGACCAGACGGTGTTATATACGCATATTTATATGTATATATTTATGTATATGGGATATGAGAAAAAGGTTATGGCATTATATACGCACCACCACCTGATCAATTGGTATATGTTGATGATGTTGCCCACAGTGGCCGAGACGATATGATGGGATGCCTTCAGTGGCTTTATGATATTATGTACACCCATACCTATGCATGACACGACATTTATATGCACGTGCATGACATTATAAATGTTTCAGAATTTACAAAAAAGTTATTCAGATTTACAAATGGATTTCTATATTCCATGTTTCCTCTATGTCTTTTACGTTTTCATGCCTTACATACTCAGTACATTTTTCGTACTGACGCCCTATTTCACGGGTCCTGCGTTTCATGCTCGCAGGTGCAGGTAGGAAAGTCGACGCTCCCCCTTCTTAGGATCCTTGATCAGCGAGAGTTGGTGTGCTCCACTTGATCCGGAGATGCTTTTGATTTTGGTACGATATGTTTGTATATAGATATATGGGTATGATGTGGCTTAGTCACGTCTTTGTACAGTTGTAGTTCTATTAGAGGTCTGTAAATAGTTATGTCCAGTTGGATAGTATGCTGCCTTGTCGGCTCGCCCACTATAATCCGCACGTGTATATATATATATATATATATATGTCTTTTGGACAGATTTTCCTCGCGCATGTTACTCTCGTAATTCAGCATATATTATTCATGTTTATATATTAGTTGCATGCTTAAGGGTGTTCGACAGGTAGGACTCGGGCACTCATCGCGGCCCATCGATTTGGGTCGTGACAAAAGTGGTATGAGAGTAGTTCTGTCCTAGGAATGTCTATAGACCATGTCTACTAAAGTCTTGTTTATGGGTGGTATTCAGCACACTTATAGATAAGAGGCTACAGGACATATAGGATGTTATCCTCTCTTTTTATCTTAGATCGTGTGATATAAGAATTCATGTTCCTAACAATATGTTACGTTTTCAGTGATGCCTCCGAAGACTACAGCCGCCCAGAAAGGAAAGTCTATGGCTGGTGAGACCACTAGTCGAGCGCCACAAGTTACCAGGGCTCGAGGAGAGTCTCATAGTGAGATTCAATCTCAGACTTCACATACTCCACCCTTTCCAGAAGAGTTCCAAGGGGCACTAGCTCCAGTGCCCGCCCCTATACGTTCACCTCCTCAGCCAGATGCACCGGGTTAGGAGATGAGAGATGTTATTCACCTATTAACTCGATTAGTATCCACACAGGCTCAGTGTCAAGAAGCAGGTATTGGTCATGCAGATAGGTCCATCAGTGCGAGAGTTCGCGACTTCATTAATTTAGAACCTTCGGTATTTATTGGGGCAGATCCAAACGAGGACCTTCAGGTATTTGTTAATAGAATGCAGAGGACGTTAAGGGTAATGAATGCCACTACGACTGAGTCAATTGAGCTAGCTTCCTATAGACTCTGAGATGTTGCAGTTAATTGGTACGAGTCATGGGAATTTTCCAGAGGTGAGGATGCCCCTCTAATAGTGTGGCAGGAGTTTACAAAAGCTTTTTGTCGCCATTATCTTCCACCAAATCTTAAACGGGCCAGATTTGATAGGTTCTTGACCCTTCGGCAGGGTAACATGAGTGTTCGGGAGTACAGCTTTCAGTTTGATTCGTTGTCTAGGTATGCTCCCACTATTGTATCTAAGATGGAGGATCGGGTGCACCGGTTCATGATAGGATTAGAGCCTCACTTTCTTAACGATTATATGTCGGTCTCGCTTCAGCCGGACGTGGATATTTCTCGTATTCAGATATACGCTCAGGGTGTAGAGGAGCGTAAACAGAAACAAAGAGCTGATTGTGAGCATGATAGGGCCCGGAATAAGAGAGCAAGGTCTTCGGGTCCTTCTGGTGAGTTTCGAGGTGGTCATAGGCAACAGTACCCGAGGTATCCAGCCTAGCCATCGGTTAGCGTACCCTCTCAGTTTGGCAGTAAGAGATTTGATCGTTCCACATATTCAGGGTCTGGTTAGAATTTCAGGGCCTCAGGTTCTGAGTATAGGGGTGAGTCAAGTCAGATGAGGTTGCCCTTACCACGATGTGCTCAGTGTGGTAAGCAGCATACCGGGTAGTGCTGTATAGGGTTGGGTATTTGTTATACTTGTGGTTATCCAGGCCACGTTATGAGGGATTGTCTGACGAGAGGTGATGCAAACATAGCTCAGCAGGATTTGTAGCTGGTTCGTCATTATCAGTACGCCCCCTTGGGATAGGTCCACAAGAACCAATGAGTCATGGTATAGGCAAAGGCGGAGCATCTAGCTCGAGCAGTCCTCAAAACTAGCTTTATATGTTTGTAGGACGACAGGATCAGAAGTCATCGCCTGATGTTACTATAGGTATATTATTAGTCTCCTCATATGATCTATATGCACTAATTGACCCTGGTTCTACCTTATCATACGTTACTCCATTGGTTGCTAGTAAGTTTGGAATAAAACCTGAATTGGTTAAACCTTTTGAGGTGTCTACATCTGTTGGCGACTCAGTGATAGTTAAGTGAGCATATAGGGGTTGCACAATAGTAGTTCATAGTCAATCTACCGTAGAGGACCCTAATCGAGTTAGATATGGTAGAATTTGATATTATAATGGGTAAGGATTGGTTAGCGTCTTGTCATACCAACATTGATTGTAGAGCAAAGATAATTTGATTTTAATCTCTAGGGGAGCCTGATTTGGAGTGGAAAGGGCATTACCGAGAGGTAAATTTATTTCCTATCTCAAGGCAAGGAAGATGATTAGTAAGGGTTGTATTTATCACTTAGTTCGGGTTAAGTATATGGAAGTAGAGTCACCAACCATTCAGTCCATCCTTGTGGTTAGTGAGTTTTCTGGTGTTTTTCCCGATGAGCTTCCGGGCCTTTCGCCAGAGCGAGAAATTGAGTTTGTTATTGACCTACTACCAGATACTCATCCAATATCTATTCCTCCCTATAGAATAGCCCCAAATGAGCTGAAAGAGTTAAAGGAACAACTAAGGGACTTGCTTGAAAAAGGTTTTATCAAACCTAGTACATCATCGTGGGGAGCACCTGTGTTATTTGTGAGGAAGAAAGATGGTTCCTTACAAATATGTATTGATTATAGATAGTTGAATAAGGTGACGATCAAGAATAAGTACCCTCTCCTAAGGATTGATGATTTATTTGATCAGTTGCAAGGTGCCAAGTGTTTTTCAAAAATAGACTTGAGGTTCAGGTACCATCAGGTAACGGTTAAGAAGGAAGATATTCCGAACACAACATTCAGGACCAGATATGGGCACTTTGAGTTTCGTGTTATGTCGTTCGGTTTGGCCAATTCCCTAGTAGTATTCATGGATTTGATGAACCGTGTGTTCAGGCCTTTTTCTAGATCTGTTCGTAATTGTATTTATCGATGATATATTGGTGTATTCTCATTTAGAGGCTGAGCATGCAGATCATCTGTGTACTATGCTCATAGTTCTACAAAAAGGGAAGTTTTATGCAAAATTCTCTAAATGTGAATTCTGGTTGAACTCTGTAGATTTTCTTGGGCATATCATTTCGGGTGAAGGAATCCGGGTGGATACACAAAAGATTAAGGCAGTAAAGACTGGGCCTAGACCCACAACACCGACGGAGGTTCGTAGCTTTCTTGATTTGGTAGGTTATTATAGGAGATTTGTAGAGGGATTTTCTTCCTTTTCAGCACCTTTAACAAAGTTGACTCAGAAGGGAGCAAAGTTTCAATGGACTTATGCTTACAAATGGAGTTTTCAGGCATTAAAGAACAGATTAACTTCAGCACTGGTTCTAACTCTCCTAGAAGGGACCGATGGTTATGTGATATATTGTGATGCTTCAGGCATTGGATTGGGTTGTGTGCTGATGCAGCATGGTAAGGTTGTAGCTTATGCTTCTATACAACTAAGAAAGCATGAGAGGAATTACCCGACCCATGATTTAGGGTTAGCTGCGGTGATCCATGCACTAAAGATGTGGAGGCACTACTTGTATGGCATTCATGTCGATATCTATATGGATCATAAGAGCCTCCAGTATATCTTCAAGCAAAAGGAATTAAATTTACATCAAAGGAGATGGTTGGAGCTACTTAAAGACTATGACGTTGATATTTTATACCATCCGGGGAAGGCAAACGTAGTAGCCGATGCCCTCGGCCGTAGGTCTATAGGTAGCCTATAATATTTACAGCCAGAAAAGAGGAGAATAGCCCATGAGGTTCATTAGCTAGCTAGTCTTGGAGTTCGGTTACTGGACTCAGGTGATATTGGAATTACTCTTTAGGATACGGCAACATCCTCTTTAGTAACTGAAGTAAAGGAATGCCAATACGAGGATCATGTGTTAGTTCATTATAGGGATAACACCCCTCAGAAGTAGAAAACACCGTTTGAGGTTACAAAAGATGGGGTCCTTAGATATCAAGGACGATTATGTGTCCTTAATGTTGCAGGGCTGCGTCAGCAGGTTATGGGAGAAACTCACTATTCTCGTTATTCTATCCATCCAGGAGCGATAACGATGTATCATAATATCAGGGAAGTATATTGGTAGGACGGAATGAAAAAGGATATAGTGGAGTTTGTTGCTCAATGTCCTAACTGCCAGCAAGTTAAGATTGAGCATCAGAAACCCGATGGGTTATTGCAGGCTATGGAGATTTTGACTTGGAAATGGGAAGTAATCAATATGGATTTCATCGTACGCTTACCTCATATCCAGCGTAAGTTCAATTCGATATGGGTGATTGTTGATAGGCTTACAAAGTCAGCCCATTTTCTGCCTGTTAGAACTACATATTCCTCAGAGGATTATGCAAGGCTTTATAATAAGGAGATAATACGACTGCATGGTGTCCCTGTATCTATTATCTCGGATAGAGGAGCTCAATTTATAGCTAACTTCTAGAGGTCCTTCCAAAAAGGATTGGAGACTCAAGTAAGTCTTAGTACAGCATTTCATCCCCAGACAGACGGACAGGCTGAGCGTACTATTCAGACACTGGAGGATATGTTACAAGCTTGTGTGATAGACTTCAAAGGTAGTTGGGATGATCATATACCGCTTATTGAGTTCTCATATAATAATAGCCACCATTTCAGTATTTAGATGGCTCCATATGAAGCTCTTTATGGATGGAAGTGTCGATCGCCTATAGGGTGGTTCTATGTTGGGGAAGCTACATTAGTGGACAAAAACTGGTACAGCAGGTAATCGAGAAAATTAAGCTTATACAAGAAAGGCTATTAGCAGCTCAAAGCCGTCAGAAGTATTATACTGATAATCGATGGCGAGACTTAGAATTTCAGGTTTACGATTGGGTATTCCTAAAGGTATCACCAATGAAAGGCATTATGAGGTTCAGAAAAAGGGGAAAACTTAGCCCTCGGTACGTTGGACCATATAGGATCATACACAAGGTAGGCCAAGTAGCATATGAGTTAGAATTGCCCTCGGAATTGGAGTCTGTCCATCCTGTTTTTCACGTATCTATGTTACGGAAGTGCATTGGTGATCCTACCCGAGTGGTGCCGACGGATGATGTATAGATTATAGAGGACTTATCATACGAGGAAATTCCGGTTGCCGTTCTAGACTGACAAATCCATAAGCTACGGAATAAGGAGGTAGCCTCCGTGAAAGTACTTTGGAGAAACAACAATGTGGAAGAAATTACTTGGGAGGCCGAAGAAGACATGAAGTCTAGATATCCTTACATATTTCCTCCTCCAGATAAAGGTCTAATTGAGATGTCATAACCTCAAGGTATGTCTACGGATTCTTGTGTTTGGTTACTGTCATTAGTCGTATGAGGCCATTGTCGTTATTAATGATTGTGGTCCTATGTGGCGTTGAATTGTTAAGCTTACATAGGGAAAGTTGGTAGTAGTGTTGTTACAAAGGCGACTCTGCCAAATTTATATAGATCCCAGGGAATTAAACATTCGAGGACGAATGTTTCTAAGGAGGGAAGGATGTTACATCTCACGTTTTTGTATGTTAAGAGTTTCGTCTTCAGTTAATTGACGTAGACTCGGGGATGAGATTATCTTGAGGTTAACATATTTATGCTATTTATAACAAGCGATAAGTAAGTGTCATGAAGGATAAAGGGTACACGAATTAAAGAAAACGAGTTTCATTAAAAGTGGCCAATTTGGGATAAAATACGGGTCGAGCGATAACACCCGATAATTATGGACTAGTACCATGCAAGGTACCATATGACCATAATAGTATTATGTATAGAGTATATTAAAAATAAGTAGAATTTTAAGTAATTTGAGGCAATTCTTAATTTTTTGGGCAATTGGTTAATTACCGGGTAACGAGACATTACCTAATTACCTAATAAATGGATAAAAATTAAATATTTCACCCCCACCCCACGTGGCAGCTAGCCACTATCAAGAAATGACTAAGAGTCATTCCTTGATTAGGTGTCACAAGGATACAAATTCCTTTCATTTTCAAGACTTTGGATATCAAAGTCTTTCAAATTCCTTTCATTTTCAAGACTCTACATTGAAAGACTTGTGAAAGAACGTTAGCCATCCATAACTCCTTCAAACCTTCCATTCTCAAAAACTCATTAAAGTCAGATTTTATACTTTAATCAAAGTGACTTCTACAATTCCAACAAATTCCAGCGAGAATTTTAGAGTTTTAGCAATGGACAAATTTTGCGGTTCTAAAGAAGTACGATGCAACATTTTCCAAGAACATCACACTGAATTTTCCCTACTCCAGGTATATTAAGGTTATTCCTTCTTTCTTTTTGGCATGGTCGAAACGAGCAAATGCATAGTTTTCATAAACGACTCTATTCATAGAAATACTAGGGGTCTCTTTGTTCTTGATTCCCCATGTGACATATTATTATATCTTCTGTTCATGGGTCTCAAAATAATACGCAGTTGATAAAGTTTATCTGAAAAGAATAATGAGATTTTTAACATATTTTCATGCATTTTATTCATTTATGCATGTACATTGACCCATAGCCAGACGGCTTTATATACGCATATTTATATGTATATATTTATGCATATGGGATAAGGAAAAAAGGTTATGGTGTTATATACATACCACCACCTGATCAGTTGGTATATGTTGATGATGTTGTCCACAGTGGCCGAGACAATATGATGGGATACCCTCAGTGGCTTGATGATATTATGTACACCCATACATATGCATGACATGATATTTATATGCACGTGCATGACATTATAAATGTTTCAGAATCTACAAAGTTATTCAGATTTACAGATGGATTTCTTTATTCCATGTTTTGTCTATGTCTTTTACGTACTAATTTTCATGCCTTACATACTCAGTATATTTTTAGTACTGACGCCCTATTTCACAGGTCCTGCATTTCATGCCCGCAGGTGCAGATAGGCAAGTCAACGATCCCCCTTCTTAGGATCCTTGATCAGCGAGAGTTGGCGTGCTCCACTTGATCCGGAGCTGCTTTTGATTTTGGTACGATATGTTTGTATATAGATATATGGGTATGATGTGTCTCATTCCCGTCTTTGTACATTTGCAGTTCTATTAGAGGTCTATAGACAGTTATGTCTAGTTGGATAGTGTGAGGCTTTGTCGGCTCGCCCACTGTAATCCGCACGTATATGTATATATGTCTTTTGGACAGGTTTTCCTCACGCATGTTACTCTCGTAATTCAGTAGATATTATTCGTGTTTATACCTTAGTTACATGCTTATAGGTGTTCGATAGGTAGGACTCGGGCACTCGTCGAGGCCCGTCGGTTTTGGTCGCGACAAAAGGTATTATGATTTAAAGTCATGTTTCCATTGCAAGCTAGTATGCCAAATTATATAGGAAATATCAATGTGGCTAAGGCTTTTTTTTTGTTCACATGTGTACTTAAAGTTGTGATTATAGATGTCGTTGCTATGATAATCGATAATGATATTTGAAAGTGAAAAAGGGGAGTATGAAATATGAAATACTGCCAACGTTCCAAGAGTGATATTATGTTGTGGCCGTTGGTGCCAATGAAATGAAAATATGTGTAAAAGATTATGGAATGAGCTATAAATCCTTTGTATAAGAAATCTTTTAGGAGTATCGTTTAGTCACCGAGGAAGGGTAGGTTAAAATAGCCTAACCCTAAAACTACACATGCTGGTGTAGGAGTAATTAAGGGGTAAATCCTCGTGTTGATGTGATGATATTGTTACCCTTAATTGGGATGAGATTATTTTCCTTAATTGGGATGAGATAATTGCTAGCGGATTGTGATGTCAACCCACACGACATTATGGTGATATGGCTTAGCCGATCGGGCTGAGATCGGATTCCATGCTGCGTACATGGTGGTGTTATGTGTGGACGTCTCGGGGTGAGATGACTTAGCTGATTGCTCTGAGATCGGACTCCATGCTAAAAGCTAAAAGCACGGTGGTGTATCAATAATAAAGATCTTCCAATCTAAAATATGGAAATTAACTTGAAATCTTATCTTGCTCCTAACTTGATGTTTTGGTATTGTTTGAGGCTCCCATTAATTCTATGATCTTTCCTAATTGTATTACTACTAGTTCTATGTAGAGTGTGTTAAGTCATTAATACTAGTACTATTCCATATATGCTAACATCGTTTTTTCCAGAGGCGCTGCATCTTTAATGGATGTAGGTGGTTCCACAGTAGGTGGCATTGATCAATGATAGCGGTACACCCTCTTCCCAGCTGACTTGGTGAGCCCCACTTCATTTTGGGGTCGGTGTCTTTTGTTCCTTGTGTATTATATTTTGAGGTATAGCTGGGTCTTTGTTGCCGGCATTATCAATCTACTCTTGTGTATATATTAGAGGCTCTGTTCACATGGCGTGGGTTGTATATTGGTGTTGGAAAAGTCAAACTAGTAATGTTATATTTGCATCTCATGTCCCACTTCAAGCTATGAAAAAATATGTATTTTGAGACTTACAAATAACGTAACTAATGGCAATGAATTGTGTTGTCCACATGATCTTCTCGTTGTCTAGTTAATGAAATATATCATCGATTTATTCAAGGGTAAGTTATAGTAGAAAGCATTGTACATGCTTGCTTGACTAGGGTAACTCGGTTGAGTGTCGGTCGCGTTCCCCAAGGTCGGGGCATGTCAAACTTGGTCTCAGTGCCTAAGGTTTTAAAGTGTCCTAGGATGTCTCGAAGCCGAGTCTAGTAGAGTCCTTCTTATCGGTGTGTTGTTGACCACATCTATAATTAGGAGTCTACTTGGGCATTTAGGAATAACACCTTTCTTTGATGTTCTAGATCGTGAGATAGAGTTAATTATAAGATTGTTCCTCTTTTAATTCGTGCTTTGCTCTAATTTTCAATACATGATGCCTAAGAAGAAGGCAATAACTGGCCAGAGAGCCAATGTCGACCCAAGAGTGGCAGTTAATTCTATATTCGGCGTTGTGGGCGAGCACTTGAGGGGTGACGATATTCCCCGAACTACTCCACCGCCTGACTCTACTATTTTTGCTCAGACTGCACCGATTCCTACACCTAATGAGCGTGCAACAATTCCTCCAATTGATATTCTAGTTCCAATTCCAGCCCCAACTTTCGGTCCCAGTATTTTTTATGGGGACCTTACGGGAGCCATATAGATGTTGGCTCAGATAGTGGCTTCTCAGGCCCAGAGATCGAATATTGCACCTACTTCTTCCAGCTAGCAAGAGGATTCTGCTAGTTCTATGGTGAACAGGTTTCTTCAGTTGGATCCTTCGGTGTTCACAGGTACTAATCCTGAGGAGGAACCCCAGGACTTCATTGATTAGATGCAAAAGACTCTTTGAGTTATGCGTAATACTGAGATGGAGGGAGTGAAGTTGTCCTCCTACTGCCTAAAAGAGGTGGCCTATTCGTGGTTTGAGATGTGGGAGGAGTTTTGTGAGGATGGGAGCCCTCCGGCAAGGTGGAGTGAGTTTGTCGACGCCTTCATTGATCATTTCTTGCCTGTCGAGACAAAGGCAGCCCGTGCTTAAATCTGAGAACCTAAAACAAGGTAGCATGAGCGTGTAGTAGTACCATATGAGATTTGCGCACCTGTCCAAGTATGTTATTTACATGTTGCCTCCTATGGAGGCTAGAGTGCGCTGGTTTGTTCATGGCCTCAGCCCTTTGGTTAGTAATAAGGCCTCTACAACTGCCTTGAATTCTGATATGAACTATGGAAAGATAGTTGTGTTTTCTCAAGCCATAAAGGCCCATAAATTAAAGAATAGAATGAGCGAGAGGGCAGCAATAAGGCCCGGTCCCCGAGAAACTTTAGTAGTTCTTTCGGTGGTGGTGGTGGTAGGCCGGCATCTAGGGGATGATCATTAGGGACATCCTAGTCCTTTACTTAGTCTTCATGTTAGTGCACAGCCATCGGGGCCAGTCAACAACAGTGGGGCCATTTTAGGCCCTATTAGGGCAATAGGGGATCCTACCAACAGTTTCGGCCTGGAGGGAGATTTCAGCAGCAACGGAGGCCACCATGCCTAGGTATGGGAAAATGCATTTTAGGGCCTACTTCAAGGACCAACTGATATGCTACAGGTACGGCATGAGGGGTCACATTTAGAGGGATCGTTGTTGCTCTCGCCAGGGTATGGGTAGGGGCACAACACAGCCAGCCAGTTCTACAGCTACTACATCCGCAGCACCTTCTCTAGCCCGAGGCCATCCAGCACCCGTAGGGCATGGTGGAGCTAGGTGTGGTACATAGAGTCCGGGAGGATCCAGCCATTTCTATGCTATGAGGGGTCCCAGAGTTCAGAGGCTTCTCCAATTGTTGTTTACAGGTATATTGATTGTCCAATCTCATGATGTATATGTCACTCCTTATGCTCTTAGTAATCCCTGTTCCACTGTGTAATATGTCACTCCTTATGTTGCTATGGAATTTGGTATAGAACCAGAACAACTTCATGAGTCGTTCTCTGTATCTACTCCAGGTGGTGAGTCTATTATAGCCGCGCAGGTTTATAGGGATTATGTTGTCGCAGTGTGTAGTTGGGACACCATGACCTATCTCAGTGAACTGGGATGGTTGATTTTGATGTAATAATGGGAATGGACTGGCTTTATTCATGTTTTGCCAAGCTTAGTTGCTGAACCAGAATCGTTAAATTTGAATTTCCAAATGAGCCAGTTATTGAATGAACGGGGATGATATAGTGTTGAAGGGTAGGTTTATTTCTTACCTTAAGACCACAAAGTTGATCAACAAAGGGTTGTATTTACCATTTTGGTCTGGGTTACGGACACCGATGCTGAGACACCTAAAATTGAGTTTACGCTAGTTGTGAATGAATTTTCGGAGGTCTTTCTTGATGAGCTCCCTAGGATTCTACTAGATAGGGATATTAATTTTAGGATTGATGTGATGTCAGGCACACAGCCTATACATGTTCCACCCTATAGAATGGCACCGGCAGAATTGAAGGAACTAAAGGAACAATTGAAGGATTTGTTAGAGAAGGGTTTTATTCGTCCAAGTGTGTCACCTTGGGGCACACCAGTTCTCTTTGTAAGGAAGAAATATGGGTCACTGACAATGTGTATTGACTATCGACAACTCAACAAGGTCACGAGCAAGAATAAGTACCCATTTCTAAGGATAGATGACTTATTTGACGAAGTGCAGGGTGCTAGGTACTTCTCCAAAATTGATTTAAGATCCCGGCATCACGAATTGAAGACCAGGGAGCACGATATTCCAAAAATAGCTTTCAGGACCCGGTATGGGCAATTTGCGTTTCTGGTGATGTCTTTTGGGCTAACAAATGCCCCGGCAACTTTCATGGATCTTATGAATTGAGTCATCAAGCCTTTCCTCGAATCCTTTATGATAGTTTTCATTGACGATGTCCTTGAATATTCACGAAGTCAAGAGGACCATGCCGATCATCTCAGGGCAGTTCTGTAGACTCTATATTAGCACAAGTTGTATGCAAAGTTTTTGAAGTGTGAATTGTGGCTTGAATCTGTCACATTCTTGGGTCATGTCATCTATAGGAAAGGAATTAAGGTTTATCCTTAGAAGATTGCAGTTGTGAATTATTGGCCTAGACCTAACTCCAACTAAGATTCGCAATTTCTTGGGCTTAGCTGGGTATTACAAAAAAATTGTGGAGGGGTTCTCTACTCTTGCCTCTCCATTGACTAAATTGATGCAGAAGGAGGTTAAGTTCTAATGGTCAAATGCTTGTGAAAAGAGCTTCAAGGAGTTGAAATCAAGATTGACTACGACACCGGTCTTGACCCTGCCAGAGGGTATATATGGGTTTGTGGTATATTGTGATGCTTCAAGGATAGGACTTGGGTGTGTATTGATGCAACATGGCAAGGTGATCGATTATGTCTCTTGGCAACTCAAGATCCATGAGAAGAACTATCTAACACATGACTTAGAACTTGTGGCGGTGGTATTTGCATTGAAGATTTTGCGTCATTATTTGTACGGGGTCCATGTGGATATATTCATGGACCATAAGAGCCTTCAACTTATTTTAAAATAGAAGAAATTTAATCTGAGGCAGAGAAGATGGCTTGAGTTACTCAAAGACTTCGACATCGATATCCTATATCATCCGGGAAAGGCTAATGTTGTTGCAGATGCTCTTAGCTGGAAATCTATGGGTAGTTTGGCTCACTTGGAGGCATATCAAAGGCCGTTGGCCAAGGAGGTTCATAGGTTGGCTAGTTTGGGAGTTCGTCTTGCGGACTCTAGTGAAGGATGAGTGATTGTGCAAAATAGGCCTGTTGTGGAGGTCAAGGAGGAGCAATACAACAATCCATTGTTAGTAAAGTTGAAGGAGGGGGTTCATAAATAGAAGATCATGGATGTTTCTCCATGCAGGGATGATGGTACACTAACGTACCAAGTGCGATTATGTGTTCCAAATGTAGATGGTCTCCAGGAAAGAATCATGACTGAGGCTCACACTTCTACGTATTCCGTGAACCTGGGCTCTACAAAGATGTATCAAGATCTTAAGAAAGTCTACTGGTGGAATGATATGAAGAGGAATGTAGTGGACTTTGTGGCAAGATGTCAAAATTTTCAGCAAGTGAAGGCCGAACACCAAAGGCCCGGTAGGTTGGCACAGAACATAGAAATTCCAATGTGGAAGTGGTAGATGATTAATATGGACTTTATGGAAGGACTACCTCGCATTCCTTGCAAATTTGTTTCGATTTGGGTGATTGTGGACCGACTCACAAAATCAACGCACTTTTTACTTGTTATGGCTACTAACATAGCGGAATAGTACGCTCAGTTGTACATCAAAGAAATAGTCAAGTTTCATGGCACTCCAGTTTCTGTCATTTCTTATTGGGGGTACAATTCACAGATAATTTTTGGAAGAAATTTCAGCAAGGTTTGGGTACTCAGGTGAATCTTAGTACAACCTTTCATCCATAGACTGACGGGCAGGCAGAGCGGACCATTCATACGCTCAAGGATATGTTGTGCGCTAGTGTTCCTGACTTCAAAGGTAGCTGGGATGATCATCTGCTGCTCATAGAATTTGCCTACAATAACAGTTATCATGCTAGCATTCAGATGGCGCCGTTCGAGGCTCTATATGGTAGGATATGTAGATCTCCCATTGGGTGGTTCGATATTGGGGAATCAGAGTTGATAGGGACAAACCTCGTGCATCAGGCTATGGTCAAGGTTAAGGTCATTAAGGATCGGTTGAAAATTGCTTAGAGTCATTAGAAGTCCTGTTCGGATGTGCGTCGCATGGATTTGGAGCTCTAAGAGGATGATTGGGTATTGTTGAAAGTTTCCCCCATGAAGGGTATAATGTGATTTGGTAAGAAAGGGAAATTAAGTCCAAGGTACGACGAATTGTACGTAATCATTCAGAGGGTTGGTCGAGTGGCTTACAAGCTTGAACTACCTCCAGAGATGTCTTTAGTGCTCCCGGTGTTTCATGTATCCATGTTAAGGAAGGTGGTTGGAGACCCGTCGCTTATTATTCTAGTTGAGACTATTGAGCTTAATGAAGAATTGAATTACGAGGAGATTGGCTCGAAATTTGAGAAATAAAGAGATTACCTTCATGAATGTGTTATGGAAAAATAAGCATATTGAAGAGGCCATCTGGGATGCCGAGGAAGCAATGAAGAAGAATTACCCCCATTTGTGTGAATAACTCTGTATTTAGGTAGTTGTGTTCTATGAAAAATGTTAAGAGCTTACCCTCTATGAATTATATATCACATGTACAGTTGATGTTAAGGGTGTTCCTTCCTGGTAATATATTGCTTTTGAGGCAACTGTTGGTGTTGTTTTCAAGTTATTTTACGTCATTGGATTATGTATATATTGTTAGGATGGGTTTCTGAGATTCTCTGACGTGTGGATAGGCCCAATAAAAGGGAATACTCTGTAAAAATTTTGGAAATTTAGGGAGTTAGTCAAAATTTTGAACTGCTGGTGTATGAAGTAATAGTTTAGCCACATTGGATGCTAATGGCAGATTTAGACCCTCATTCGAGGACAAATAATCTTAAGCGGGGGAGGAGTACGGACTTTGTGGGTTGTATAGTGCATCGGGGAGTTGAAGGAACTATTTTGCAGACCATGGATTTATGCGGTCCACTATGTGACCGCAAAACCACTTTGTGGATCGCAGATCAGCCGCGGAGTAAAGCAGGACTTGAGCTAATTTTGAGGATCGTTATGGGTCCATTATGCAGGCGCATAACCATTTTACGAGCCGCACAATCCATTGTTGAGCCAGTGTAAGAAACCTTCGGAAGGAGGTTCTACGGTCCATTATGCGACCGCAGATCTGTCGCAGACTTGTCCAGCCTTACCCATTTTTTTGGGACCCTTTCTGCCGTCCCCTTTGCGGACCGCATGCCTGTTTTGTGGTCCGTTCTGCTAGTGCAGACCCGGCTTCATAGAATTTAAGTCTTGGAAAATTTCACCTGATCCCTTTTTTATAAAAACAACTTATGGTTTATTTTGGTTGGTTCTAACTAATATTTTAGAGAGAGAAAAGTGGTCTAGATTGAGAAGAGGAATTCCTAAGCCATTTGTTCATCAATATTTGCCCAAGTCTTGAAGAATTCACAAGAATAACTTAGTGGGTCTTCATCCAAGAGGTAAGATTCTAGCCCTAGCCTTCAATTTTGAAATTTGTTTGGGAATAAGTAATGGGGAGGAAGGTTTTGAGAATAAGAGTTGTGTTTATGCATGCATGTCTAATATAGGCGGTAGGGAGGTTGCGGAGTGTTTGTGGGTGGCCAATTGAAGTGGGTAATGAGTGTGGGGTAAATGAATCCACCATAGGAGGACCTTGAACCCTTAAGGCACACCTAGTGCTTGATAAAATGCTCAAATGAGCTGAATCTCCAAGAATCGTCCTAATTATAGTTAAGTTTTGTCATGTCTTTAATTATATTGAAGTCTTTAGGAGTTTCGGAACATGGTAGTAAATTATAGAAAACTCAAGCAAGGTATGTTGGCTAAACCCTTCTTGTAGAATCGCATTTCATGATGTCCTCGTAAGTTGTGATTGTGATTGGCTCAAGTTCTTATTTCTCATGTTCTGAGTTCTTCATAATGAATTTGACTATTCAAAATAAGTGTTGTGTTGACGGATATGTGTACTCAAAATGTGTTCCAAATTTTCCTATCATATCATGATTCCCTCCGAAAATGAAATCAAGTATGACGTATGTATCGAAGGTGTTGTGATTTAAAGTCATGTTTCCACTGCAAGCTAGTATGCCAAATTGTATAAGAAATCTTAATGCGCCTAGGACTTTTATTTGCTCACATGTGTACTTAAAGTCGTGATTATAGATGCCCTTATTGTTGATAATCCATAATGATATTTGAAAGATAAAGAAGGGAGTATGAAATATAAAATACGTCCAACTTTCCAAGAATGATTTTACTTTATGGTCACTGGTGCCAATAAAATGAAAAGATGTGTAAAAGATTATGGAATTAGCTGTAAATCCTTTGTATAAGAAATGTTTTAGGAGTATCGTTTAGTCACCGAGGAAGGATAGGTTTAAATAGCCTAACCTTGAAACTACACGTGCCGGTGTAGGAGTAATTAAGGGGTAAATCCTCGTATTGATGTGATGAGATTATTACCCTTAATTGGGATGAGATTTATGTGATGAGACTATTTCCCTTAATTGGGATGAGATGATTGCTAGCGGATTGTAATGTCGATCCACACAGCATTATGGTGAGACGGCTTAGCCAATCGGGCTGAGATCCGACGCCATGTCGCGCACATGGTGGTGTTGTGAGTGGACGTCTCGGGGTGAGACAGCTTAGTCGATCGGGCTGAGATAGGACTCCATGCTAAAAGCTAAAAGCACGGTGGTGTATCGATATTAAAGATCTCCCAACCAAAAATATGGAAATTTACTTGAAATCTTATCTTGTACGTTTGAGTCTCCCATTAATTCTATGATTGTTCTTCCTTGTAATACTACTCGTTCTATGTAGAGGGTGTTTAGTCATTCATACTAGTACTATTCCATATGTACTAACTTCCCTTTTGTCGGAGGCGCTACAGCTTTAATGAATGTAGGTGGTTCCACAGCATGCGGCATTGGTCAGTGATAGCGGTACACCCTCTTCCCAACTGACTTGGTGAGCCCCACTTCATTTTGGGGTCGTGTGTCTTTTGTTCCTTGTGTATTATGTTTTGAGGTATAGCTGGGGCCTTCTTGCCAGTACTATCATAGTACTCTTGTGTATCTATTAGAGGCTCCATTGACATGACATGAGTTGTATAACGGTGTTGGGAAAGTCAGACTAGTAATGTTGTATTTGTATCTCATGTCCCACTTCAAACTATGAAAGTGTATATATTTTGAGACTTATAATTGACGTAACTAATGGTAATAAATTGGTGTTGTCCACATGATTTTCTGATTGTCTAGATAATGAAATATATCATCTCTTTATTCATGGGTAAGTTCAGGTAAAAAGCATTGTACAGACTGGCTTGACTGGGGCAACTCGGTTGAGCGTCAGTCTCGCTCCCTGAGATCGGGCCGTGACAGACAAGAAAGAAGAAGATAAATTAATTGTTGTTGTTGATAGTCAAGGAAGAAGACAGGGATGATTGTAGCTCGTGGTATTTGGACAATAAAGTAAGCAATCATATGTGTGGATGCAAAGAGAAATTTGTGGAGATCAATAAAATGGTGAGAGGTAATGTGTCCTTTGGAGATACCTCAAAGATTCAAATCGAAGGGGTAGGTACGATTCTGATCTCCTGTAAAAATTGTAGCCACAAGTTAATTTAATATGTTTATTATGTCCCAAAATTAAAAAGTGGTATTTTTAGTTTGGGCCAACTTCTTGAAAAAGAATATGACATCCACATGAAAAATATGTATCTTTGGCTTAGATATTCAAGTGGAATTCTAATTGCTAAAGTACATATGGCAAAGAATAGATTATTTTCTCTGAATCTTAAGACAATTGATACAAAGTGTTTGAAGACTAATGTGCAAGATTAATCATGGTGTTGCACATGCGATTTGGACACTTGAATTTTGAAGCACTCAAATCAATGGGAGAAAGAAAATGGTGCATGGGATACCATCAATTCACCATCCCAATCAATTGGGTGAAGGTTGTCTTCTTGGAAAACATGAAAGGAGGAGTTTTCCAAAGGATGCCATGTCAAGATCAACCAAACCGTTCCATCTTGTTCATACTGATATGTGTACCAATCAATCCACCTTCCTTTGGTACAAGTAAATACTTTCTTCTCTTTATTGATGACTTTAGTAGAAAGACTTGGGTTTATTTCTTGAACCAAAAATCTGAAGCTTTTGCTGCTTGTAAAAATTTCAAAGTACTAGTGGATAAAGAAAGTGGCTATGAAATAAAAGCTTTAAGGTCCGATGGAGGAGGCAAATTCACTTCAAAAGAATTTAATGACTTCTGTCAGTCTCATGAAATTCGTCTCCATCTAATGGTACCTTATTCACCCCAACAAATGAAGTTGCAGAGACAAAGAATCAAATAATTCTTACTATGGCTAGATGTATGTTGAAAGCTTAAATTATGCCCAAGGAATTTTGGGTCGAAGTTGTTTCTTATGCAGTTTATTTGAACAACAGGTCTCCAACAAGAAATGTTAGATATCAAACCCCTCAAGAAGCATGAAGTGGAAGAGATCCAAGTGTTAAGCACTTGAGAATCTTTCGGAGCATAGCCTATGCTTATGTGCCACACCAAGGGAGATCAAAGTTTGACGATCAAATTGTCAAGCATGTATTTGTTGGCTATAATACGAGTTCAAAAGGCTACAAGTTATACAACCCAAGTAGTGGCAAAGTGGTGGTAAGTCACGAAGTTGAATTTGATAAAGAATTGGTATGGAATTGGAAAGCTCAAGAAGAAACTTCATATGATTTTCTTCCATACTTTGGTAAAGAAGAAGAACCAGAGACCATGGAACCTGTGCAGGATACAACTCCACGTCCTTCTCCAACCAATTTTGCATCTCACTCTTCTCAAGAAGTTCGAATGAACAGCCGCAAAGAAGAAGGAGTATTTAAGAGCTCTATGAGGATGCATAAGAAGTTACTAATTTTGATTTTTTTATATTTTCTCTTTGCTGATAGTGAACCAATGAACTTTGATGAAGTTGTAACAGATAAAAGGTGGATACAAGCCATGGAGAAGGAGATCGAGTCAATAGAGAAGAACAATACTTGGGAGTTAACAACTCCTCCCAAGGCTCATCGAGCAATTGGAGTAAAATGAGTACACAAGATAAAGAAGAATGTTGATGGAGATGTGGAGAGATACAAGGCACACTTGTGAATAAAGTCTACAAGCAAAGGCAAGGGATTGACTATGAAGAAGTCATGCACCTGTTGCCTGCATGGAGACAATTCATTTCCCGATCTCTTTGGTGGCGAATGAAGTGGAAGATCCATCAATTAGATGTTACGTCAGCCTTCTTGAATGTCTATCTTGAAGAAGATGTCTATGTTAAACAACCCATGTGATTTGTGGTAAAAAACCATGAGATAAAATGTTGTGGTTGAAGAAAGTTTTAAATGGATTGAAACAAGCCCCGCGAGCATGGAATAGTTGCATCGACAAGTATTTTCAAGACAAAGGGTTTACTCGTTGTCTCCATGAATATGCTCTTTACCTTAAAGTTCATACTAATGGAGATATCTTGCTTGTTTGTCTTTATGTTGATGATCTTATTTTTACGGGTAATAATCCAAGTTGTTTGAAGCTTTTAAGAAATATATGCCCCATGATTTCGAGATTACGGACGTAGGGATCATGTCATATTACTTGGGCCTAGAAGTGAAGTAGATGGATGATGGAATTTTTACCTCTCAATAAAGCTATATAAAAGAGATATTGAAGAAGTTCAACATGCTTGATTGCAACCCCGTGAACACGCCGATGGAGAGTGGGATAAAATTGTCCAAGTTTGATAAATGAGAAAAAGTGGATCCCATATTTTTCAAAAGTCTTGCGGGAAATTTGATGTACTTAACTTGTATCGGGCCAGATATACTCTTTGCAATTGGAGTAGTAAGCCGTTTCATGGACGCTGCTACCGCAACTCATTTGAAAATCGCTAGAAGAATTCTTGTTTACCTAAAAGGTACGATTAACTTTGGGCTATTTTATTCTCCTTCTACTGATTTTCACCTTATGGGATATTGTGATAGTAATTATGCGGGAGATATTGATGATAGAAAAAGCACAACTGGCTTTGTATTTTTCTTGGGTGATTCTGTTATTTCTTGGAGTTCAAATAAATAATCCATTGTTACTCTCTCGACTTGTGAAGCTGAATATATAGCAGCACATTCTTGTACATGTCATGCTATATGACAGAGAAGATTGTTGAAGGAGTTCAATTTACCACAAATTGAAGCTACAGAGATTTGTATTGACAACAAATCCGCGCAGGCACGTTCGAAGAATCTAGTGTATCATGATCGGAGCAAGCATATTGATACAAGGTATCACTTCATCAGAGAATGTATTGCCAAGAAGGAAGTCGAGCTCAAGTATGTAAAATTTCATGATCAAGTTGCGGATATTTTTACCAAGCCTCTTAAGTTTGAAAATTTTCAGAAGTTGAGATCAAGACTTGGAATAATGAAGAATAATTAAAAATTAAGGGAAAAATTTGTGGGACCCATCTAATAAAAAGAAATAAAAAAAAAAGATAGAAAATGATGACAACAAGTTGCAATGAAGTGGGCGGTTGAAACCAAAAAAGGTTTGGCAACTTGCAAAGCAAAGTGCATAAGCAAGAATTTTGATTGGGTGAAAGCTTGGCAAGTTTTGTTATAAATAGTAGCTTCATTCCTCATTTAAAACTGTCCAAAAACAAGATAGAAGTATTAGAGCTCTAAGAATAATCCACATACTATTTTATAGTCTGTGAGAAAGTAGTGAAAGTAATATTATGGTGAGATATTTAAAATAAACAGTGTTATTTCTTTTGAGTCGTAGTAGTCTTTTGACACTACAAAGTTATACTATTATAGTGGTATTATATTACTCCTCTCGGGTATTGTATTTTACCCCGTTAAAAGATTGATGTCACTGTTATTTATCGAGGATATTATTCTTGGGCGGAATATTATTTTTTTCCGTTGTTATGCCAATAGCAGTGCCGAACAGCTAAGTTGGTATGGAAGAATGTTGCTACGCGGAAAATCCTTCTCTATACAAGTTCTCGGACGAGGTTTTTGAATCAACGAATTCGGCAAAATAGAAGATCTTCGTGACCAAATTTTCCTCTTAAAAAGAGAATCTCTCTTCTTCTTCATTCTCAAGAGGAATGTATCAACAAAACTTCCCTTCCATATAGATCGCCGTGGCATGAACTAATTTCTTCGCTTCGATTCCGCCCCCAAAGCTAGCTCCTACTCCTCCTTCTCTAGATGCACTATCAACTATCAGAACATGAAAAGCTCCACTATTGAAGTGAGAAGTGCTTGAGAACGGGCTAGTTGGAACTTAAGTACTAAAGAAAACAGAAGATGCTTGTGTTTAAACAAGTTGTTGATCACGGTAATAAACTAAGAAAATTATTTACTTTACATATGAAGCAATAACCTTTGAATGACACAAAATAATGTAAAAGAGCAAATTTTTACACTATTTATTGCAGGTAACAAGTTAAACCTGCTACAACAAGTTAAACTAAACTGATATTGTAAGAATATATTTTACTGACAGTGTATGCGGGGTAATTCCAATTAAGAATTGCTGGCTGTTCAGAAGCATAACAGGTAACTGTTTAGCATTGCATCGGAAGGACAAGCAAAGATCTAGATCCGATCAAAGTGTTTCCTCTACAAGAGCTTATTGAGTAACAGAGAAACAACTTGCATATAAATTGTCTCTCCTTGTTTCAATTTCCTGCATTATCATTGAGGCCCCACTTTTCTGATTTTGAAGAAAAGATCATGTTGTTGTGATTAAGAAGAAATTAAACTACTCTTTCGCACGTTCTCTCACTTAATAGATCATAGCTGACACTTGTTGGAACTTTCTTTTATTTATTGTTAATTCTCTAGCAACAAATTCTTAGAGAAAAGACAACAAGGAACGTTGTCATGGAAAGAGAAAGATTTGGGCGAAGAAAATGCTACAAATTTGTGACAAACTTGCCAACTAAGTATTAGGATGTTGAAGTGGCAGTGTTAGCTTAATGGTGAACATTTCTGCGCATGAATAGGTCAACTTGCAGTGTGCTTAATATTGACAAGTCCTAGTTATTTAGCTCTAATTAATAGGCACGCGTTCGCACACGCTGTTATTCATGTGGATAAGTTGCAGATAAGCACATTGCTCGTTGAACTTTTATTAGGACAAAAAATTTCAAAAGGTAAAAAGACATTACAAGGTGTGATTGGACTGTGAACAGTAAGAATTCATATAGACAACTTCACTTCTTTGGGATTGCAGCGTAGTAATTGTACTGGTTCCATAGACAACTCGATCAAACTTTGCCAATGCCAGCTGAAGAGGTTCATCAAATGGTTAGGATGGAAATTGAGTCCATCATTTTGCGCACACTCCTCAAAACAAAGTGAAACTTAGCATATACTAGCTCTCATTGGCAGATGATTTATATGGCCACAACGTGATTGTTTTAACTGCATATATGGAAGAAACTCAAAATTTGACCCTGACAATCCTCAATGAATCAGCAATAGCAATAGGCCAAGTGTAAACTACTCTTAAAATGATTAAATCTCTTCTATTTACAGTTCAAATTCATAACCTGCTAAGGGGGAAAAAAGAATCAAAATCTTCAAAGAACACTAAATCGTAACCTAGGCTTCAACAGGACTTCCATGTGAGGATCTGACCCTGAAGACATGCTCTTCCCCTGTGCATTTATCTACTTTGACAATCCAGCGGCTCTTTTTCCCTGAAACGCCAAAGCTACTGCCTTTATGCGTCGTTTTAGTCACCAATAAGCCTTCTCCTATGGGTAACAAATGAGCATTAAAGCTTTGGCATCTCCATGACGCATTGTACCCCAAAACGATGGCAATTTCCCCGATTCTTCGTGCTGTTTAAAGAATGCCTTCACAGTTGTTGAGGTTGCAGTCAATTACTATACAATCTGCTCTTCTGTAGTCATTTATTAGTAGAGTTTTGGCATCTCCAATGACAAACTCAACATGTCTCGGTTATTGTGTAGAAATTTTAGTGATGGAATTAGTTTGTCAACACCACTAAGGATGCAAATGACTGTGCCGCCAGTTTGCTGGGCTGCAGCCACTAGGGCTAGTGTGGTGGAGTCGGCTGCACCAGCACATGCAACAACCATCAATTGCGCGTTGTTTCCTGCAGCAAGTGCTGAGATGAATTCTGATACATCTGGCTCTTTAGCTCTCTTTTCCTGGCAAATACAAAATATACAACATGAGAACAGAAAATTTTGGAATTTGTTGAGTGAAATATTACTAAGTAGTACAAATTGATGCAAGCAGTGAAGTTGTACTAACCATTTTTATTGCTCTGAGATAGGCTTTGGTTGCACTTTCAGCTGACCAACAGGCCATTTTGCTCCCCGTGTACTTGTTTTTCTTTGAAGATGATGAATACCTTGTATATTGTTGGCCAATATATAACAAAAGAAGAAGGGGCTGTAGTTATGGCCAAGAAATGGTGTCATATCCAACAGGAAATTATCCATATAGATATATATAAAGGGAAAAAAATGCAAAACAGGGTAAAAATACTACTTAAAAAAATTACAAAATCGTGATGAAGGCAATTTTCACTCGTTTTATGTGCAATAAATTTTCGCAGTTCCCAAATACATGGGTCTTCGCTGTACTGTTCAGCATCATGAGGAGACAAATGAATATTTTATTCCTTCAACTAAGATTATTTGAAGCAACTTGAAAATATCAACCCAGAGACAAAACTGATCAGAACCATGTTAGTCCTAATTAACACCCTTCCAGCAAACTTCTCGTATAAATCAAGATTCGAGTTTAGTACTTGAATTAATATATTATCTAATTGGGCTACTGCCTCTTATGTCCTGGTCCTTTGGGGTACGATATGGTACAGTATCCTTCAAGAAATAATGATTAAAAAATGAATTTGATCTGGATTTTAGGTTAATTATCTTTGAGACTGGACAATGGTTTATTTTGCTTCCTCTTTAAAAAGATGAGCGGATTCAAGACAAAGCAATGTGTACTTATAATCTAGGCAAAGACTAGGTTGGATTGTTTATGTTTTTTCTTTAATGCATGTCTAAGATTTTCTAGTACGTACTACGTTTTTGTCCTTGGTAGATTGGAGGAAACGCAACGTTCCACCTTCCACAATTAAGAGGGGTAGTTTCATCAATAGCTATTATTATCGCACTAATATTATAACGCAAAAAATAACTCAATTGTATATGTTATATCTAACAGAAACTAAAAACACCAAGATAATGCTAAATCCTGCACCATTTTTTTTTTTACATTATTTACGATGTATGAATGATGAAATAACTTAGCCATGTGCCTTTCTGATGTCTTGCAATCTGCTTCATTGACAGGGAACCATTTGTTACACTATTATATTGTGCAGGAGGATTGATTCAAGCTAGCTGTACCATATACAGCACTGTGGCGACCTAGCAATTACACTCGTAGAAATTCATAAATGTTGGAATAGATTGGAAGAACGTCGATAAATTTAAAGAGATGGGTGAATGGACAGGTTATGGCCTGAAAATTTGGTGGAAATAGTATTGCAGCTAACTAAGGAATAGTATTCAACATGGGTTGGAACTTGGAACTAGCTCAATCAATTGCATCGAAGGTGGTCAAGTAGAAAATCACGAGATGCATCTAAACTTTGGTGGATAGAGTTATTTAGTACCAATTATGTTGATGAGAAGTAGCAAGCACGCATCGAACTACTCGAGATCTAGCTAGCCGGAATACCATGGTTATAAAATAATTGCATTTAAAAGTAACTTCCACACTCTCTCAATTCCCCACTAATTAGGTGCCATGTCATACATACAATCTAGGGGAGATATATTATGACTAATTAGGAGTTATGACAAGAGGTTCTTTGCATCTTTGCAACAACTCTAACTCCATATATGCCTTTCTTCATACCTAAATTAAACTCTCTGCACCACTTCGAATATAATGTTATAGGAATTAAGGGATTAAAAATTAAGTATCGGGACAAGGAAATTTCCCTTTAACCAGTCGCAAATGAGCATAAACTTGACAAGGAACCTCCTAAATTAATCGGCTAATTGCCTTGTCGCTTCCACCTACTTCTGTGGATTTCTCATGTAAGTTATAATAGAAAAAAGTAACAAGTTAGTTTTTGGGTCTTAGAGGTAAATCATCCGTGAGGGTTTATTTTAATATTTAACTTGACATAATTGTCAAAACGGAAAAAAAAAAAAAAAAAAAAAAAAAGATGACAGTTCTTTTCTTGGAGAATGTGCCTCAATGACGAGTTGTTCTTTTACTTTCTTTATTTTTCTTGAGATGTGACATAGACAAAACATAGTGTAGTTTCGACTTACAAAAGCTAGAAATTATTGAGACAAACTAATACAGGTTAGGTTGCATTTAGTCCAAAATCTTTAAAACGAGTTTTCATTAAAAAAAAAAAAAGGCAAGTATTTTAGGGGAATGGGTAAAAATATCCAAATACCTTGATGGGACAAGGACTTCCTATATATGATTACTAGATCTGATCTACTGTCCATCCTACCTTCTCTATGTTTTTGACAGCTCATTTGTGTTTTAGTAGAGTCTTTCAGTGGCACGTTTCGGTCATCTTCCCCGTTACTTAGAAAAAGTGAGCCATCGATTTAGGTACAAGATACTAACTTGCAAAAATATTAGAAACCATAACTATGCATTCAAGTAAATAAAGTGGAAACTAAGGAATAGATAGTAGTATACATTAGTAATGTTGAGAAATGGCATTTATTAATCAAAGCTTTACCAGCAATCTGGTAAACAACTTTTATTCTATTTTACAAAAGAGAGAAAAAAAAACTTATTTCTATACATTGTTTTTCATCTATGACAATCTATAAGGAAAAAGACAGCAACATTAAGAGGAGACCAATCAAAAGTTACATTGATGAGCCTAGATAATGAATGACCCGCAACGATCAAGCAGCCATTGGGCCACCTTACATAATTGAGGAATCCGGAACCAAAAATGATCTTTTTATATATAGGGCCATAATACATGACGCTATATACTAACAGTAACGGAACCGTTAAGGTATAGCGTCAGGTATTGTGGCGCTATACTGTAAAAGCTGACATGGCCAGGTATAGCGCCACAATACCTGGCACTATATATACAGCATTAATGTATAGCGCCAGGTATAGTGGCGCTATACATAGATATTTTATACCCCTCCGTCTTCTTCTCCAATTCATCCATCCACCATTATTTTAAAACTCTTCCCCTCTTCTTGGTCCCCCACCGATTCTGCCCGTTTCTTTAAAAAAAAAAAAAATTGGGTCCCCCGACACATAAAACTCGAAGAAAAAGGGTCCCACATTCGAGTAGAGTTTCGTGCTATTGTTGATTCACAATTCCGGAGTCAAAATTTCAATCTTTTTGTTTTGCCAAAATTCTAAATCGAGGTATTTCGATTTATTTTAAGTTGAAACATTTATAATAATGTATATTATTTGATTTGTATGTGTTCTATTTCGGTTTGTATTTTTTTTCGAAACTAGCATGTTAAATTTATCCGAATTTAATATTAGTGTTTTCTAATAAAATATAAATTAGTAAAATAAATTTGTCTGTTAATATCCTGATTTATACATATGTTTTTTCATTCCGTTTTGTATTTTATTTGCAATTAAATTTATTTGTTGTTTATGCTTAGTTTAGATTATTTTTTAGCGTAGTAAAATCCAGACCTTTTTAGCGTAGTAAAACGTAGACCCTTATAGCGTAGTAAAATTTAGAGCCTTGTAGCGTAGTAATGTGTAGTATTTTAGCTTAGAATTCCTTTTGTTTAAGTATCTTATACTGGTAGTTGAAAATGCAAACTTTGTACAATTAAGTTAATAATTGTATCAACACACATAATTAGTAATTTGTACAATTAAGTTATTAAAAAATATGAATTTAAATTATAATAAAAATACATTATTTTGTACAAATTATATATATAATTTGTACAAGTAAGTTATTAAAAAATATGAATTTAAATTATAATAAAAACACATTATTAACAATATTATTTAATCGAATATGCGCATTACTTTTTTTAGTTCTCCATTCGTTTGATAGTTTCATAAAATAAAATTTAGTACAACACAAGCACTTAAACTTAACTTCTACTTCAATTAAAATAAAATTTAGTACAACACACAAGGAAAACATTACTACAGTACAAACACAATCACAAACACAAATATAGCAGGCCAACATAATAAAAATACATGAAATATGAAAAATACACTAAACACATACATGCCAATGTTTAGCCCTGGTTGCTATTTATTCTCCGCTCCAACCACTTAAATCGTTCTTCCAGTTGTTCTTTTTCTTCTTCTACCTCTTTCAGTTTCGCCTTCACCTTCGCAAGTTCCAGTTTATATTTTTTTTTTCGATTCTTTTGTGCTTCACAATTCCATTGTGTTTTCCATTTTTCTTCTCCCACCTCCTTCAGGTTCGCCCTCAAGTCTGCAATAATTCTATTGCTTTCTTTTTCATGTTCCTGTTGTCTTAAACACATATTATGAAGAAACTGGAGTTGTTCTCTGTAACATCCCTGATAACATGGTTCATCAACCCATTCTTGAAAATCACAAATAGGTTTGCCGGGAACCTTGTAAAACTGGTTCACACAATGCCAGTAGCGGCGTCCAACTTCACCACCTTCCCAACAATTTTGCATCAAGCATGCTTTTCCACAGTTGCACTTTGGTGGACGAAGAGGTTGAGCCATTTGTGTAATATTTGCTTTTAGTAAAAAAAAACCTTACCTTTAATAAAGTATTTGCTTTTAGTAAATTTTGAGCACATAACATAACTACAATGAGCCCGTTATTTATAGGCGAGACAACACCCACATAACGTACTATCTAATGGCGCTATATTTTACGTGTAAAATATCATGATGTTGACAAGACAACTTTATGTCAGCTGGTCGGATTTTTCAATTCGACAAGACAACACCCACATAACGTACTATCTAATGGCGCTATACTTTGCGTGTTAAATATCATGATGTTGACAAGACAACTTTATGTCAGTTGGTCGGCTTTTTCAGTTCGACAAGACAACACACACATAACGGACTATCTAATGGCGCTATACTTTGCGTGTTAAATATCATGATGTTGACAAGACAACTTTATGTCAGCTGGCCGGCTTTTTCAGTTCGACAAGACAACACACACATAACGGACTATCTAATGGCGCTATACTTTGCGTGTTAAATATCATGATGTTGACAAGACAACTTTATGTCAGCTGGTCGGCTTTTTCAGTTCGACAAGACAACACACACATAACGAACTATCTAATGGCGCTATACTTTGCGTGTTAAATATCATGATGTTGACAAGACAACTTTATGTCAGCTGGTCAGCTTTTTCAGTTCGACAAGACAACACACACATAATAAATATACAGATAATTTTATTAAATTATTATTTAAATAGGTAAAATGGAAAAGTGCAAATAATAGTTAACAAGCATAATTTTATTTCATAAATCTTGCTGTCACACCTCCTTTTTGCGCGCCCGGCCCCGAAGGGTTAAATGCGCGAAGGGAGTTTTTTCCAATATAAGTGACAATATTCGAAATGGGATTATTTGTTTAATTCAGAGTCGCCACTTGGGAAAGGTTTGGCTTTTGGTGTCCCAAGTCACCGGTTTATCTTGAATCCCGAATCGAGGAAAATATTTGACTTTTCCAAATGAAGTCTGCGAACCAGAAATTCTAAGTAAGGAATTCTGTTGACCCGAGGGAAGGTGTTAGGCACCCTCGAATCCCTTGGTTCTAGCACGGTCGCTTAAATTGTTATAATGGCTAAATATCTTATTTAAATACATGTTGTGACTTATGTGCTTTTATTAAATTTAAAACCGCTTTTATTCTTATCATTTATTCTTATAGAATTGCAACATCGTAAAAATGCATCTCGAACCACGTCACAATCAATGCACCCGTAGTTGTTAACATATTTCGACTCCGTTGAGATTTGGATTTGGGTCACATCAATGTGCACCCGGATTTAAGAATGTAATTTCAATTGAGTCACGCCTAAAGAGTCTAACGTGTTATTATCTTTGGGGAAGACAGTGAAATTCACTAAACAGTCCATCCCAAATTCTAAGTATTTATTATGGCTAATTATTGAGGGCCCCGCAATTTGAATTTTTATTTGGCGAGGCTCGTCTCATTATTTTTTAAGAGGATAATCTTAGCCCGACTACATTTTTTCTTTTTGTTTTTCTAAAATGAATGAGAAAAGATCCTAAATCGTCACAAGCTTACAAGAGGCATACCATATTAAATGCTAGATTGAGACGTGCATTTATTGAAAGGAACATTACTAGAAATTATGAACCAAATCGAGGAAGATGAAATAATATATCCAAACATGATTAATCATCTTATAGCTAAATTAACTCCTCATGATTATGTGAACAAACGAATACTCGTCCACGACTATTAGTGCTGGGATTAACCTTAATTATTAATGCTCATTTGGGAATTTATTTGATCTAAACGCCAAAACCTCTTATCCAAACTTATGCCTATAAAAATAGTTTTCCTCAAAATTGTCGCATTATTTCGAAACAATGAGTCTATATCGAAACAAGGAATCTAACAAGAGAGTTGGCGTACGTGGCTAACCTGTTAACGTAACACCACATGAGAATTTGTTTGGGATACATTTATCTTGAAATCAAATGGGACCAAATATAACAGATTTGACAGTTTGGAGGTCTAGACAAGAGTACATACGGATGCTTGCCATGATTCTATGTTATACTATCATCACTAAATCAAACCAAATGGTTACACGCATGGAAATACATCTGATCTAACAACGATACTATCTAATAGTTCATCTCAATTAGGATGTGTGTTAATTCATACAGAGCAATTGCAGTTGGAATGAACTTAAGCAAATACAGGCCAACTACCATTCAACCTATGGCTATATTTTGAACACAAGTATTGTGAAGTAAACAACATTAATTTCTTTATTTCTGCTTCAATCTTCAAGCTTTTAACAACACATGGTTTCAGAAGTGTGTACCTGGAAGTGCTTACAATTGAAGAAGAAGAGAAGTCAGTAGAGTAACAATGGCAAAAGAAACAGCAGCAGTAACAACTGGTAACAGCAGAACAAATCCCAATGCAAGATGCAACTATCGCCGATGGAAAAAAGTAGCTAAACGAAAGCAATAGGCAGTGTAGTGGAAACAGAACTCCAGACAGACCAACTCCAAGAATAAACTAATGCAACACACCACCAGTAATCTCAGTTGAGACTTGGAAGAATCAGTACTGCTTAACAGATTGACAACAAATGAAATCCAAACAACAATAGGAAGAAACAGTTTCTGATTTTTCTGTATGTTTTCTATTTCTTGCTCTCTCTCTATCTGTATATATCCTCTCTCAATGTGTGTCTGTATATGCCTATTGTGTGGTATCTCTCTCTGTATCTATGCTTTCTAAAAAAATCAGTCCTTTTTCTGTTTCTCTCGCCAAAAAATCCTCCCCTGAACTAATGGAAGTTCTCCTCTTTTTATAGCCTAGCATCAACCCCTTTTAGTCTGTTAAACACATCAGAACCCCCTCCTTTCTTGCTGTTTTTCCACTCAACATTTTAAAATTAGAAACCCTCCCATGAGATTCCCTGACAGCCCTTTTAATCACCTTATTAAACTAAAAGCAGACATGGGCAGCAAGAATATAACCTGACAGCATATGCTGTCAAGTTATTTTAAACTCTAAAAGGCCTTAATGCACATGTTGTGCACAAATGCACATGCCACCAATTCAGACTGTAGCTAACAAACCAAATCCTCGAATTTCTGATTCAAATACCACAATTATAAGTAGCTATACTCAATTCTCAATTTGATTCAAACAAAATTCAGCAGGAAATAAATCAAATTGTTGTCGTTCAAACAACTAAAACTAATCGACGACATGTATCGAATCAATTATACTAGTTATAACATATACAATCAACAGCCAAGGATTGGAATCAAACAGTATTGAACAAGGGGTTCAGTTTGTACTGTCAAAACAAGAATGACTTTGGGAACTAATTAATCGACCAATTCCAAATTCAATCGACTATACAGTTTACACACATACATATTATCAGTGAATGAAGAGAGACTTGACCAAATACAGAGGTCCGGGTAAGGTGGACAACAAAAGTCGACAAAATTCAATAGCATAAATTAAACAAAACATTTGGACATATGAACAGACATTCAATTATAACAGACAAAATAAACTGATAAAGAAAACAAAAAAAATTACCTTAAAGCCTTGAAAAATCAGAAACCCTAGCTCGGATTTGAAATAGATCTTTCTTGGGGTTGAATGGACTTTAATCGAAGTGTTCTCTACTGAGAACACTTCGATTAAGGTCCATTAGACCCTAATCATTTAGTTCAAACGGCCACAGACCAGGCATCAAGACTTCGAGGGTTCCTAAGGGTAGATTTGGGATCTAGGTTTCCCTGGTTAGATTTGGACCAAACCAAGCATGGTTTGGTCACGAGGGAGGTTCGGGGACTGTCTGGTGTGAAACTGGGGTAAATCGGTGTAAGTCGAGGTCCGACTTCGAATCTTCAAATGAAGATTCGAGAAGGGGGGAGGGGATTCGAGACAAAAGGGCAACAGATCTATGTTCAGGGTGGTGAGGTGGTCCTATGGTGTTAAGGTGGGGGTCACCGGTGTCCATGCCACCGGGATTAATGGTGAGGGGGAAAAGGGACGGCTATGGTTCTAAAGGGTCTGTGGTGAGGACGATGAAGGGTAGGGGGTGTTTGGATGGAGCATGGGGTATGGTTATAGGCTTATATAGTTAGTGAGTGAATAGATCCTGGCCGTCGGATGAGGCGAGATGAAGGGCCAGGATCTTTCAGCTAGTGGGAAACGGTGTCATTTCAAGTGCAAGGGGTTGGGTTGGTCCGGGGTTGAACGGGTCGGGTTTGTTCGTGGGTATGGAGAATGTGATCTTGGCCGTTGATTATTCTGAGATCAACGGCCCAGATCAAACATGACCCAAACAACGTCGTTTGGGATACTCCTAGGGCCGAACTGATCTGGACCGGATAATTTGGTTTGGGCTTGTTTTTTATTTGATTTGGACTGGCCCAATCCGAAAATCCATTTGCCTCTTTAATCCCTTAATTAAATTAAACAACACTAATAAAAACATTAAACAACAAATAATCACACAATTAACAAAAAATAACATCGCTTTATATTTTTACACATGACACATATTTTTATATTTTGTTTTTTTGATAAAAATACAAAAGGGGAAGATCACAAATAAATACCAAAAATGTCACGTAAAAATCCGAAAATTGTGCAGCAAGACCATTTGCTATTATTTTGTTTCTTTTGGAGTGATCGTCGCGTAAACAAAAATCACGTGCTCACAGCTGCCCCTCTTTGTTCGGAAACACGAAGAGTTTTCATGCAAAGATAAAGTGAGCGGATATGAGCGACTTTTGCCTATTGGATTACTCCGTGTGAAGCATGTTTTGAAAGATTTGACCGAATATTTGCTTCGAAGATTTCCTACATATCCTGGGCTAAACAGGAATCAGGTTAATGTAGTTCGGGAAGCTTTGGTAGCTGGAACTACCATGGGATTGCAATGTCTGTCATTACTGCTGTTGTTGTTGCCGCTGCTGCTTACCGACTCCCTTATTACAACCAAAGGGAAATTTAAACTGAACTAACTACGTATGTGTGTCAACCGCTAGTTACAAGATTCCTATCTATGATTCTTTTGCAACTTGATCTTGGGTCTTAGCTGATTTTGCTTGGAGACTTCGATCTGAATCTTGATACTTGCAAGTTGTAGGCGCTTGTTTATTTCTGCGACACTGAGTGAGACGGGACTGGTAGAACTCGGGACCTTGATCGAATCTTGGGGTGATCTGCCCTTCCTTTTTTTTTCAAATATCTCGGAACATCTTCTTCTTTTTTTTTTCTTTTCTTCTTTTCTTTATTCTGGGTTGAGACTTATCTCGTGGGTCGTCTCAGCCCATGCGCCTCGAGGTTAGACCTGCGGGGAAAAACAAACGAACGAAATTTTCTGCCCCAGTTCTACTAGGAAAATTTCGTGAGTCAGTTGCTAGGAAGTTTATAGAGTTGATGAAGGGATTGGAAAATTCTGGTCTACAAAATGCAACTCCGGGATTGGATCCCTAATATTGCCATAAGGTAAAAATGCTCAGTTCAGGGTTGGAGCCCTAATGCTGGCTGACAGACAAATGCTCAGTTAAGGGTTGGAGTCCTACTGCTGGTGGAACGGAAATAGTTCAGTTCAGGGTTGGAGCCCTAATGCTGACTAGCTGGGGAGAAATTGAGTTTAGAGTTGAAGCCCTAATGCTGACTAACTGGGGAAAGGTTCAGTTTAGGGTTTAAAAACCCTAATGCTGACTAAAGGGAAAAGGTTCAGTTTAGGGTTTAAAACCCTAATGCTGACTAAAGGGGAAAAGTTCAGTTTAGGGTTTAAAACCCTAATGCTGACTAAGGGAAAAAGTTCAGTTTAGGGTTTAAAACCCTAATGCTGACTAAGGGAAAAAGTTCAGTTTAGGGTTTAAAACCCTAATGCTGACTAAAGGGGAAAAGTTCAGTTCAGGGTTTTAAAAACCCTAATGCTGACTAAAGGGGAAAAGTTCAGTTCAGGGTTTAAAACCCTAATGCTGACTAAAGGGGAAAAGTTCAGTTCAGGGTTTGAAACCCTAATGCTGACTAAAGGGGAAAGAGTTTAGTTCAGGGTTTGAAACCCTAATGCTGACTAAAGGGGAAGAGTTCAGTTTAGGGTTTAAAACCCTAATGCTGACTAAAGGGGAAAAGTTCAGTTTAGGGTTTAAAACCCTAATGTTGACTAAGGGAAAATGTTCAGTTTAGGGTTTAAACCCTAATGCTGACTAAGGGAAAAAGTTCAGTTTAGGGTTTAAAACCCTAATGCTGACTAAGGAAAAAAGTTTAGTTTAGGGTTTAAAACCCTAATGCTGACTAAAGGGAAAAAGTTCAGTTTAGGGTTTAAAACCCTAATGCTGACTAAAGGGGAAAAGTTCAGTTCAGGGTTTTAAAAACCCTAATGCTGACTAAAGGGGAAAAGTTCAGTTCAGGGTTTAAAACCCTAATGCTGACTAAAGGAAAAAGTTCAGTTCAGGGTTTGAAACCCTAATGCTGACTAAGGGAAAAAGTTCAGTTTAGGGTTTGAAACCCTAATGCTGACTAAGGGAAAAAGTTCAGTTTAGGGTTTAAAACCCTAATGCTGACTAAAGGGAAAAAGTTCAGTTTAGGGTTTAAAACCCTAATGCTGACTAAGGGAAAAAGTTCAGTTTAGGGTTTAAAAACCCTAATGCTGACTAAAGGGGAAAAGTTCAGTTCAGGGTTTGAAACCCTAATGCTGACTAAAGGGAAAAAAGTTCAGTTTAGGGTTTAAAACCCTAATGCTGACTAAAGGGAAAAAGTTCGAGGATACTAGCTGACACCCCTTTTTTTTGAATTTTCTTGTTTTAGTAAAAGGTAAAAGAGAATTTCTTGGAAACTTACCTTTCGAGTGGATTCCTTATTGCCAAACTGTTTCTTGTACTCATGTACTTTCTTCTTTGGGTGACACCTTCTTCTTGCACGGTTGTCTTGGATTATACCTGTTTCAACTTCTCAAACAAAGAACAATTGTTAGCTCGGAAATGGCGGTTGGTTCGGTGACCTTGATTGTTCCAGTTGCTTTGTTGCGTCCTTATTTCTGTTGAGAAGTCCTTCCATTGATTGGATTCAAATGGCGAAACCCTTTTAGACTGCTCAGGCTTGTATTTCCAAATTCTGTGATGATTTGCCTTGTAAGGCTCTTTTTGTGTCCCGTTTTGCTTGGAGATTCTCAACGGGGATTTTATTGGGGATACTCTGTGGGGATTTGTACAAGGCGGACTTGCCGGGGATTTGTTGCAAAGCAGACTTGCCAGGATTTGTTGGGAAAGCTCGCTGGGGAATTTTTACAAAGGGAGGCTCTGTGGGGATTTGTACAAAGGGAAGTTCTGTGGGGATTTGTACAAGGCGAACTTGCTGGGGAAATTTCTCTTTTTTTTTCTTTTTTTTTTAATTTAAATGCAGTCAAACATTATGATTCATCAAGTTTGGACAAACGTACCAACGAAACGAGGTATTTTCCTTCGTGAAACGGAATTCCGTGAAACCAAACCTGCCACCTATCCTTTCCGGTATATCTGGAACTTAGGGTTAAAAATGAGAGGGAATCGAAGAAAAACTAAGAAAGGAGAAAGCAAACTTCAGAAAAGAAGTGCCCCTTTCGGGACGAGAAAGACTTATCTGAGAAAAACAATGCTGGCTTTAAATGGACATGACATGCTCTTTGGACTGGACGCCTGACCTTTAATGAACTTGCATTTCCTCCTGAACCAAAATGGATCTGTGTTTCCAAACCGGTGGAACTTTGCCAAGACTTCCTGGGGTGGAGTCATCTTTTCGACCAACAGCGCCCTTTGCGGGTTTTCGCTAGTTGACCTCTCTCATTTCCCTTCTTGTTGTCGCTTGATAGCACTCTTTGCGAGTTTTTACTAAACAAGCTCTCTCATTTTGGTTTCTCTACTCCCGTCGTCTCGCGGTGCCCGAAGGTTTTCACCGACAAGACTCTCTCATTTTATTTCTCTCAATTTGGAGTGCATCGGCCTCCAATAGTGATACTTCTTGGTTTTCCCCTACCTTTGGTAATCGATCCGAAAGGCTTGCGCTTGGTAAAGAAAAGTAGATGATACTACGACTTCTAAGCTGTTTGGACGTGCCCCGTTTTCAATTTCAGGGTAAATGGGATTTTATTGTTGGTGTGACTGAACCTCATAGAGAGGTTGCCTCGTATCCTCTCGGAATCAAGTCAGACGTAGTTCAGGCCTCGATCAATGTTTTGTTTTGTTTGTTTTGTTTGTTTTGTTTTTCTCCCTTTTTTCCTTTTTTTTTTCTTTTTTTTTTGTTTTGTAACCAAAGAACTGTAACTGGCTCAAAGGCTTGTAGAGAGAGTTGACAGAGTTTGAGGTAGTGGGAATAAAACCTCCATCATTTCAAATGCGTCAAGATCGCTGAGGTGTCACTCAGACGTAGTATCTTTTGACTACATCCGCATTCACTGCTGTTTCGGGATCATTTCCTTCAATATCACCCAGGTACAATGCTCCTCTCGGCAAGATTTTCCTGATGATGTACGAGCCTTTCCAATTTGGAGCAAATTTCCCTTTTGCTTCCTGGTGATGTGGCAGAACGTGCCTCAGTACCAGTTGACCTACTTCGAAATTCCTGGGTCGGACTTTCTTGTTGTAAGCACGGGCCATTCTTCGTTGGTACAACTGTCCGTGACAAACCGCGGCCATTCGCTTCTCATCAATCAAAGTCAACTTCTCTAATCGAGTCTTGACCCACTCGCTGTCTTTGATTTCAGCTTCAACAATGGTTCGGAGCGAAGGAATTTCTACCTCTGCTGGTATCACAGCCTCGGTCCCATAAACCAAAAGATAAGGGGTTGCCCCCACTGATGTGCGTATAGTAGTGCGATATCCCAATAATGCAAAGGGTAGCTTTTCGTGCCATTGTCGGGAGCTTTGGATCGTTTTCCTCAAAATCTTCTTGATGTTCTTGTTTGCTGCTTCTACAGCGCCATTGGCCTTGGGCCGATAAGGAGTAGAATTCCTATGCGTTATTTTGAACTGCTCGCACACATCTCCCATCAAGTGACTATTCAGGTTCGCTGCGTTATCTGTGATGATAGTTGCAGGGATACCGAAGCGACAGATAAGATTCGAATGTACAAAATCCACTTCTACCCATTTTGTGAAGTAGTCAATGGCAACCAGTATAAATCTATGTCCATTTGAGGCCTTTGGCTCGATCGGACCAATGACGTCCATGCCCCAAGCAACAAACGGCCAAGGTGCAGACATGGGATGCAATTCTGTGGGAGGTGCATGAATCAAATCACCGTGCACCTGACACTGATGACACTTCCGAACGAAGCTAAAGCAATCCTTTTCCATGGTTATCCAGTAATAACCTGCTCGAAGGATTTTCTTTGCCAAGACATACTCGTTCATGTGAGGTCCGCACACTCCTGCGTGTACTTTGTGCATGATCTTCCTTGCCTCCTCGGCGTCAACACATCTTAGTAGATTGAGGTCCGGGGTCCTTTTATACAACAACTCACCGCTCAAAAAGAAACCACTTGCATGCCGTCTAATGGTTCTCTTTTGATCTCCAGTAGCATGCTCGGGGTATTCTTGCGTCTTCAGGAACCTCTTGATATCATGGTACCATGGCTGTATGCACGATCCTGCCTCGATTACGTTACAGTAACCGTGTCTCTCCCTGATTTGGATTTCCAAGGGATCGACATGGGCGTTGCCTGGGTAGGGTAGCATCGAAGCTAAAGTAGCAAGTGCATCTGCTAGTTCATTGTGACATCGTGGGATATACCTGAACTCTATTGATTTAAAACGCTTGCCGAGATCCTCCACGTGCTGTCGGTAAGGGATAAGTTTGACATCCCGAGTTTCCCATTCACCTTGGGCTTGCCGGATAATCAAGTCAGAATCTCCCATAATCAGTAAGTCTTCGACATCCTGATCGATCGCCATATGCATGCCCATAATGCAGGCTTCATACTCAGCTGTGTTGTTTGTGCAAAAGAAACGCAGTCTGGCTGTGGCGGGATAATGCTGACCGGAAGGCGAAATCAAAATTGCCCCGATTCCTACACCTTTGGCGTTTATGGCTCCATCAAAGAACATCTTCCAAACATGGGCGTTTTCCGAGACCACTTCTATGGTGTTTATTTCTTCATCTGGAAAATAGGTACTCAATGGCTGGTATTCCTCATCGACTGGATTTTCGGCCAAATGATCTGCTAGCGCCTGAGCTTTCATTGTTGTGCGAGTGACATAGACTATGTCGAATTCAGTAAGCAAAATTTGCCACTTGGCCAGTCTTCCAGTAGGCATTGGTTTCTGAAATATATACTTCAAAGGATCCAGCCTGCTTATGAGGAAAGTAGTGTGAGCTTGGAGATAATGTCTCAGTTTCTGAGCCACCCACGTTAAAGTGCAACACGTTCTTTCCAACAGAGTATACTTGGCCTCGTAGCCGGTGAACTTCTTGCTCAAGTAGTAGATTGTTTGCTCTTTCTTTCCAGTTATGTCATGTTGTCCGAGGACGCAACCGAAAGAATTTTCCAAGACTGTCAGGTACAAGAACAGTGGTCTCTCTAGCTCTGGTGGGACCAAAACCGGGGGATTTGAAATATATTCTTTAATTTTGTCAAAAGCTTCTTGACATTCGGCCGTCCATTTGATCGTCGCGTCTTTCCTCAAAAGCTTGAATATGGGCTCACACGTGCTCGTCAGCTGGGCAATGAATCGACTGATATAGTTTAACCTGTCCAACAAACTCATCACGTCTTTCTTCGTTCTTGGGGGAGGTAGATCTCTGATAGATTTTATCTTTGTTGGATCTAATTCGATACCTCTCCTGCTTACTATGAAGCCCAAAAGCTTGCCCGATGGGACTCCGAAAGCACATTTGGCTGGGTTCAGCTTCAAGTCGTACTTCCTCAGTCTCTCGAAGAACTTCCTCAAGTCTTGGATGTGATTATCCTGCGTCCTGGACTTGACTATCACGTCGTCCACGTACACCTCTATTTCTTGATGCATCATATCATGAAAAATGGCAGTCATGGCCCTCATGTAAGTAGCTCCAGCATTCTTCAGACCAAATGGCATGACCCGATAACAGTAGGTGCCCCAAGGCGTGGTGAAGGCAGTTTTCTCGGCGTCTTCTTCATCCATCAATACCTGATGATACCCAGCGTAACAATCTACGAAAGACTGTATCTCGTGCTTGGCGCAATTATCAACAAGGATGTGGATGTTGGGCAGTGGGAAATTATCTTTGGGACTTGCTCTATTCAAATCTCGGTAATCTACACATACCCGAGTCTTCCCGTCTTTTTTCGGTACTGGAATCACATTTGCCAACCATGTTGTATATTGGACCACCCGAATCACTCCTGTTTTTAGTTGTTTGGTGATCTCCTCTTTAATCTTGTCACTGACCTCAGTTTTGAACTTTCGTTGCTTTTGTTGAACTGGAGGATAATCAGGGTGAATTGGCAATTTATGAACCACTAGATCGACACCTAGTCCCGGCATGTCATCGTATGACCAAGCAAACACATCTTTAAATTCAAAAAGAAGTTGAATTATCGCGTCTCGCATTTTTTTGTCCGTGTGAATGCTTATTTTGGTCTCCCGGATTTCTTCAGGAGTTCCTAAATTAACCGGTTCGGTGTCATTCAGATTTGGCTTAGGTTTATTCTCAAAATGTTCCAACTCTCGGTTTATTTCCCTAAAAGCCTCTTCTTCATCATATTCTGGTTCTGGGTTCATTATTTCACAATTAAATAGCTCGTTGTGATCTGGGCGTGAAGTCCGCAAGCATGTCATATTTAAAGCCGCATTATTATAACTGAAAGAAAAGATAAAGGAAAAATAACAAAATCAAAACAAAGGAAAAATGGAAAAACAATGATGATTTTTTTTTATTTTTCTTCTTGAAATTTGGAAGACAACAATGTTTACAAACTCAGGAATTCAAAACAACAATTAAAAGAAGAAAACATCCAAGTTATATCCTGGAGATAACTTGCGATGCAGGAAAGGTGGCAGGACAGGTCTACCCGGACTTCCGCCTAGTCGGGAATGGCGTGGCCTCCCAGTTTCAGAGTTTGGCGTTTTGCCCCATATATAGTATTTCGGCGGTGCTGGTGCCTTCTCCTGGTTGAACCATGTGAGCCTCGTAGAGCATTTCTCTCATTGCCCCACATATCTCCTCGATTTCCTCAGCCGTGAAAACCTCGTCGTCTTCTTCTTCAGTATATCTTGGTCGGACGAAAGTTTCATATAAATCCGGCAGTGGCCGAGGCAATTTCCACCCCTTATTCTTCCTTTTCTTCGCCCATTCTTCATCTTCTGGAGTGGGTTGAAAACCTATCCCAAAAAGTGTTTTGGCGGAAGGCAGGGTGATGGGTTTCGTTATTCCCTGCAATGTTCGTCCGAGCCTTTTACCTGGCCTGAATCCGTGCCGGATCATCTCTTTAGCCACCATAACCGAGGCGTTAGACAAGAAAGGTTGGGGGCAAGGTCTTCCCTCTTCATGCTGCTCTGCTAACACAATCTCGAAAGCTTGATAGACCGTGTGTTCGCTCCCTTCTCTTGGTTCGAGATATGGGATGGATGGGTCCCGATAAATAGCATGCTCGTCTTCTCCATGGACCACAATCTCTCGGTCTTCGTATTCAAACTTCACCATCTGGTGAAGAGTGGAAGGCACAGCTCCTGCCGCATGAATCCAAGGTCAGCCGGGGAGAAAATTGTAGGATGTATCCATGTCGAGCACCTGGAAGGTTACTTCGAACTCGACTGGTCCTATGACCAACAACAGGTCTATTTCCCCCATGGTATCTCTCTTGATGCCGTCAAAAGCCCTTACGCAGACATTATTGGGGCGGATTCTTCCGGTCCCAATTTCCATTCTTTGTAGCGTGGAGAGCGGACAAATGTCAACACCTGAACCTCCATCCAACATTACCCGCTTGACATAGTAGTTTTCGCATTTAACTGTTAGATGCAAGGCTTTGTTGTGAGCCGCTCCCTCTGGGGGTAAATCGTTCTTGCTAAAAGAGACCTAATTAACGGCGAAGAACCTTTCTATCATTCGTTCCAGTTGTTCGACTGAGGTTTCAACTGGTACGTATGCTTCGTTCAGGGTCTTGAGTAAAATCTTTTGATGCTCGGCTGACCTCATCAGCAGAGATAGCATGGACACTTGCTCAGGGCACTTGCGCAGTTGATCTACTACTTCGTAGTCTGGCATTTTCATTTGTTGGAAGAAAACTTCCGCTTCTTCAACGCTTACAGGCTTTTTTGGTGGGAAGCGTCTCCGTGTTGCGTTGTTTAGCTCTTGAGTGTTTGAATACTTTCCAACGAAAGTATTTTCCGGAAGTTCCCCCGTGACTTCTTTACCTTTGTACGTTACCAGCGTCCTCTGAAGTTCCACGGTAATGTGGACGGGTTTGTCATCGGCTTTTGTGGCACGCGTCCGATAACCACTGGCTCATTCAGCCGAGGTGGTTAAATCGTCCCCCGGACCACATAGTCCCCCTTTGGTACGTATATAGGCTTTTCCCTTTTGACTTTGAAGCTTTGCAGCTTCTCTGCTCGTCCTCGTGGGATGTAAAGAACTCCATTCTTCACAGGCACCGTCTTCTTCTCCGCTTTCTTTTCGGGCTCGCACTTCACAGTACTGACCTTTTCCCCCTTTTCTGGTTTCTGGGTTGTTTCAAGCTTTTTCCCTGCATCAACGATGGTGATTATAGCTTTCAAAGCAGGGTCAAATTCTCCGTCTTCGCAAATCATTCCGATCAACGGTCTGTTGTCGTGAGCAGGTAATGGATTGTTAGTCACATTTGGGACTTCCTCATCCCTTAACACTATTTTCCCTTGCTCTATTAAATTCTCGACCACCCTTTTTAGAGCCCAGTGGTCATTTGTGTCATGTCCTTCTGCTCCTGAATGATAGGCGCATCTAACACCGGCTTTGTAAGAGGGTGATGCCGGGTTGTGCCTTGTCTGAGGGACTGGCTGCAGGAAACCCAACTGGACTAGCTTCGGGAACAAAGTAGAGTATGGTTCACCGATGGGCGTGAAAGTCCTCCTTCTAGGTGGCTCCTGAGGACGGAAATTATTTTGCGGAGGCTGTGGGTTATAGTGGTTGCGGTAAGGAGGCTGATTTCTGGGAGGTGGAGCTTGGCCTCGGTTGGCTTGGTGCGGCGGATGGACATAAGGCTGGGTGTTTATGACCATGTAGGGTTGATGAGCATATGCCAGACTTGAGTGGGGGTAGTAGTGTTGTGGGGTTCTTTCCGGAAAACGGGGCTTGGGATTACGATATTCTCTTGCTTCCGATGCTGCCATGGCTGTTTCTTCCTTTTTCTTCCCTCTTGCCATTCCTCCGGACCCGCTTTGGACGGCTTGGGAGGTTGCCCTTATGGCTGTTTGACTCAAAATCCTACCCGTTTTCAGCCCATTCTCCACCATCTCTCCAATCTTAATCGCTTCTGCGAACGGCTTTCCCATGGCTGACATCATGTTTTGGAAATAGTCAGACTCTTGAGCCTGGAGAAAAGTAGTGACCATTTATACCTCATCCATGGGAGGCTTCACCCTTGACGCCTGCTCGCGCCAATTAATAGCATATTCTCTGAAACTTTCTGAAGGTTTCTTCTTCAAATTTGATAGAGAATTTCGGTCTGGTGCGATGTCGATGTTATACTGGAATTATCTCACAAAATCTCTAGCGAGATCATCCCATATATGCCATCGGGACATGTCCTGGTCCATGTACCATTCCGAGGCTATTCCTACCAGACTTTCCCCGAAATATGCCATTAGCAATTCCTCTTTTCCGCTGGCTCCCCGCAATTGGTTGCAATATTTCTTGAGGTGAGCAATGGGGTCACCGTGCCCGTCGTACTTCTCAAACTTTGGGGTCTTGAAACCCACTGGTAGGTGCACGTGAGGGAACATGCATAGGTCGGTGTAAGAGACGCTTTTCTGTCCGCTCAAACCTTGCATGTTCTTCAAACTCTGTTCAAGGCTTCTCATTCTTTTGGCCATCTCATTTTGTTCAGCAATTCTGGGGTTCTGATCCTGCCCAGGTGCAAGCTCGCACTGAGGCTGTGGAGGATGAGTGCTGGTGGCAAACCGAGTTGGTTCCATTGAGAAAGATGGTGCTTGGAATGTAAACGAAGATGAGTCAAAATTTGGTTTGTACGTAGCAGGTTGTGTCGCGATCGGGCAGGGTGGTGCAGTAAAAATGTTTGTGTTTACATCTGTTGTTGATACTCGGGGATAAGACTCAGATGGCGATCCAGCAGAGAAGGCCGAAATGGCTGGGTATCCAAATGGGGTAGCAGGGTAGCTTATGGGGACATTAGAAGTCCCGCTTGTCCTGGAGAATAACTCAGGGAATCCAGGGACGACGCTTGGTGGCTCTTTTCCGTTATTCCAGTCGTCTAGCATTTCCAACATGCGGAGCCGCAAGATTCTATTTTCCTCAGCAGTTGCGGATTCGGGTTTGAGGACGGCCGAGATAGAACTTTCCTCGGAAACAGGGATTGTTGGCAACGGAATCTTTGAAGACATTTCTATACTTCCTTTTGACCTTGTGAAGTAAGTGTGAGCACTGCCTCCTGTCTTAACAATAGGTAATTGAACACTCCCTTTCGATCTCGTGAAATATGAGTGCGAGGCCAGACTTTCACCAAACCAAACACCTTTTCCAAAAACCTGGAAGAACTCAACGACAAACGAATGGTTAATTCGAAACAAATAACAGATAGACAATCTCACGTTGGGACATGATGCACATATACAGTTAAGTGGATTCCTACATGTTTGCGACGAAAGCATGCGCCATTCTAGTTTCCTTTTGGGATTCCCCTTTTCTCTTTCTCTTTTTTTTTATTTTTTTTTATTAAGTTTTTCTTTCTCCTTTTGTTAATTTTTTGTGGTTAAAATGTGACCGGATCCGATGAGGATTGCCTACGTATCACGATGCCACGCGAATCAGATCATTTCGTAGTTCGAAAAACAAATGAGTGTAAGAAGAAACCCACCTTTATTACTGAAACGATCTATTACAAACATCATTTTCACAAAAGGAAAAGCAAACCTTGAAAAATAAACCTAGACTAAAACACCCTGATGCGAAAGGACAGACAGAAAATGTTAAGATACAGACTCGACTTATGAGTACATTATGGTTTTAAAAATTGGTGCCCGCGGGGCATCGTTCGGCCTCGCCGTGGTCCTAGGTGCGAGATCCCTTTCGAGTTGCTCCAACTCATGCATGGTCTGCTTGACATAACCCATCACTGCTGAGAGAACAGTAACGCTGGTCATGTTCTCACACCGTAGACACCGTCTGATGATGGCGTGGGCAATGGCCCTGATCCTATCTCTGGTTTATTTCTTCCCTATGAGTAGGCGTCTTATCTGATCACTGCACGTCTTGAATACCTGAGAATCCTGTATATGCTGATTCTTCAGCTGCCGTACTTCTGTCTTCATTTGGGCCAACAAGTTGTAACAGTGTCTGCTTTCCAATTGGAAATCCTTGGCCTGCTTAACTGCTTCAAACTCAAGTGTGGCTATCTCTCTCTTCATTTTGGCAACAGTTTTCTCGTGGTCGCGTTTCAATTGGTTCAAGTATCGGCGATGCTTCTCTACTCTTGTTCCCCACTGTGCCTTGAGCTCTGTCATGATCTTTTCAGATTCTTCTAAACCATCTCGCCATTCCGTGACTTCTCTTTTTAAACCCTTTATCAACTGCTGGTCTGATCGACTTCTGGGTTGTTCATCAAGAGACAATCTCAATTTTTGGATTTGGGCCTTAAGTTCTTTATTCTCTTGGATCAATTTATTCTTTTCGCTTCGATCCGCCTCGATTTGTATGATGTTATTGAATTTCAGACTGTCAATTTGTAGCTTCAAATCACCGATCTCTGCCCGATACCCCTTTTCTTTTGCTAACCAGTTCCATTGCCCTTGGGATGATTCTACGAAATCTTTGAGATGCGGTCTCTTAGCTGGTCTTTTGCAGGACAGGTCACCTCTGAACCAAGCGTGATACCCTGGGGCAACTTCCCCTTTTGCTATGTCCATCACACAAGTGTTTGCTGTCAGATGTTGGCACTCACTCCAGATTTGGCGAACTTCTTCTTCGGGGAAATGACCGTCCGGACTGATTTCAATCACTTGGGTACTCAGATCTTCATCTTTCGGCACCACTTGATATCTCCCAAGTTGCCTCAAAACCCGATATGGTGCATAGGGTTGGATGCTTTTAAGTCCCATCAACAGAAAGTGGAGCCTGGTTGCCGGCATGTATATGATTTCCTCAATAGGCGACCATCCGAGCGTCCACTGGATTTGGCTAGCAGTGAGAGTTCGGAGAAATGAGGTCCATGATGTGACTCCCTCGGGTAAATTGAACCCTTTGATTCTTGTGTAGAATTCTCCAATACAAGTTTTTTCGGGCGAACTGTAACCCAAGAGCGGGGAGCGGTGGCATAAATGATCGGTCATCCACATTTGCAACAGTAGGTTACATCCTTCGAAAAAGTCGCTCCTGGCTCGACAAGCAGTGAGAGCCCGGAAAATGTCAGCCATAATCATAGGCGCCAGAGTACTTTTATCTTGGGTAAGCAAAGTACTGACGACCCTAGTTACTTTTAGATCGATGTTTCCGTCCTTCCTTGGGAATACTATAAGACCCAAGAAGGCTGTCATAAAAGCTAACAGCCTGTGTTCGTCCCACTTTTGTCGGTTGCCTCTACTACACAGTTTGAAATCCGGCTTATTGAACCCGCTCTCGTGGCCGTATCTAGCATACAGGAGGTGGAGACTGCAGAAACCTTTGGCAAGATCCGGATGGTGAAATGTTCGGGGTATTTTTAGGAAATCCAGAAACCGGTGTACCGTGACAGCCCTAGGTGAAATCAAGTATTTGAACCTTAACGGAGCTTCATCACCCCCAATGTATCCTGCTATTTCTTCCAAAGTCGGGGTGAGCTCGAAGTCTGAGAAATAAAATACATTGTGCGCTGAATCCCAGTAAGTGACCAATGATCTGATAATATCGCCCCGAGGCTGAATGTCTAGTAAATCCGGGAGATCTTTCAGATATTTCCTTACTTTGCCTTGCCCCTCATTGCCTAAGTCGTTCCACCATAATCGCAACTCAAAAGGGATCTTGGTCATTATTGAAAAAGGTTCGTTTTGTATCGTGCTCATCCTGCACATTTATTTAGGGTGATTATAAAAAAAAACCTTTATTAGACTCAAAAATTAAAATTATCTAGATCTTTTTTAAGAGATTTTTTTTTTTTTTTTGCAAAATGGGAGGTTGGACCCGATGAGAGTTGCCTACGTATCTCACACCCTGTGAGAATCAAACCGGCGTAGTTCGGGCGGATCAAAATAGGGGAAACAAAATAAAATCCTTTAAAGAAAAGAAGAATAACTATTTTTCTGGAATTTTGTTATATGTTTTTTATTTTATTTTATTTTATTATTATTTTTTTTGAAAACAGACCAAGGAAATATTTATACATTTTAAACTTCTTTTTTTTATTTTTTTTTTTTTGAAATTTCGAAAATCTTTTAAAGAGGTACTACAAATGAAACAATAAATTTTTTTTGAAATTTTTTTATTTATATATATTTTGGATTTTGAAAGTGATTAAAAGGAATAGTCAAACTGAAAGACAAGCTTTGTTTTCATTTTTTTATATATATATATATTTTGTTTTTTTAAGAAAATTTCGGTGAGGTTTTGATACTACTTGGACATTGGGTTTTTTTCCAAAAATAAGTAATTATCTCCCTACCCTGCTATTCTTTTTTTTTTTTGAAAATTTTTCGGAAACCGGTCAGCATGCAGATCTGAAGCAAATAGATGCGCAAAACAAACGGGATGCAGCAGGATGGTCTTTTCATTCCAGGTTGCCTGTCCTAGACGGACCCAACCCCTGTGTTGAGTCCCCTATGTCAAATGCAACATGATGCAGATAAGCGTTCCTACTAGGGATCCGGCATGAGGTTTCGTTATACTAGGTTTATAACCTGGGTAGATGTTCTAGACTGTGTACCCGAGCGGACAACTCGAGTCGAGGAGGGGCAACTTACCGGGAACCAAAAGTCCATCCGGCTTCGTAACTTATCCGTCCTCTTTCTTATTTCAGGTATTGACACTAACAGAATAGGGAGCCTCGACCAGCGAGCTTCTCCCCGGAGGTAAGAAGAGAAAGGTTTCGGCACAGTTTATATACAGTTCAGATAATACCAAAGCGGTAAAAGACAACATTTAACACGTTATGCCAAAACATGTAATAAAAATCAGATAATAAAGCCAAATATAACAATTATTCTAAGCTCAAATTCTTGAACCCTGAACCAGTGGTTTTGGGTCCAAATCCCCAGCAGAGTCGCCAGAGTTGTCACACCTCCTTTTTGCGCGCCCGCCCCGAAGGGTTAAATGCGCGAGGGAGTTTTTCCAATTTAAGTGACAATATTCGAAATGGGATTATTTATTTAATTCAGAGTCGCCACTTGGGAAAGGTTTGGCTTTTGGTGTCCCAAGTCACCGGTTTATCTTGAATCCCAAATCGAGGAAAATATTCGACTTTTCCAAATGAAGTCTGCGAACCAGAAATTCTAAGTAAGGAATTCTGTTGACCCGAGGGAAGGTGTTAGGCACCCTCGAATCCCGTGGTTCTAGCACGGTCGCTTAAATTGTTATAATGGCTAAATATCTTATTTAAATACATGTTGTGACTTATGTGCTTTAATTAAATTTAAAACTGCTTTTATTCTTATCATTTATTTTTTATAGAATTGCAACGTCGTGAAAATGCATCTCGAACCACGTCACAATCAATGCACCCGTAGTTGTTAACACATTTCGACTCCGTTGAGATTTGGATTTGGGTCACATCAATGTGCACCCGGATTTAAGAATGTAATTTCAATTGAGTCGCGCCTAAAGAGTCTAACGTGTTATTATCTTTGGGGAAGACAGTGAAATTCACTAAACAGTCCATCCCAAATTCTAAGTATTTATTATGGTTAATTATTGAGGGCCCCGCAATTTGCATTTTTATTTGGCGAGGCTCGTCTCATTATTTTTTAAGAGGATAATCTTAGCCCGACTACATTTTTTCTTTTTGTTTTTCTAAAATGAATGAGAAAAGATCCTAAATCGTCACAAGCTTACAAGAGGCATACCATATTAAATGCTAGATTGAGACGTGCATTTATTGAAAGGAACATTACTAGAAATTATGAACCAAATCGAGGACGATAAAATAATATATCCAAACATGATTAATCATCCTATAGCTAAATTAACTCCCCATGATTATGTGAACAAACGAATACTCGTCCATGACTATTAGTGCTGGGATTAACCTTAATTATTAATGCTCATTTGGGAATTTATTTGATCTAAATGCCAAAACCTATTATCCAAACTTATGCCTATAAAAATAGTTTTCCTCAAAATTGTCGCATTATTTCGAAACAATGAGTCTATATGGAAACAAGGAATCTAACAAGAGAGTTGGCGTACGTGGCTAACCTGTTAACGTAACACCACATGAGAATTTGTTTGGGATACATTTATCTTGAAATCAAATGGGACAAAATATAACAGATTTGACAGTTCGGAGGTCTAGACAAGAGTACATACGGATGCTTGCCATGATTCTATGTTATACTATCATCACTAAATCAAACCCAATGGTTACACACATGGAAATACATCTGATCTAACAACGATACTATCTAATAGTTCATCTCAATTAGGATGTGTGTTAATTCATACAGAGCAATTGCAGTTGGAATGAACTTAAGCAAATACAGGCCAACTACCATTCAACCTATGGCTATATTTTGAACACAAGTATTGTGAAGTAAACAACATTAATTTCTTTATTTCTGCTTCAATCTTCAAGCTTTTAACAACACATGGTTTCAGAAGTGTGTACCTGGAAGTGCTTACAATTGAAGAAGAAGAGAAGTCAGTAGAGTAACAATGGCAAAAGAAACAGCAGCAGTAACAAGGAGATCGGTAAGTAGTGATAACAACATGCAACAGTAGTAACATCGCAGTCCCACGGTAGTCCCAGCTACCAAAACTTCCCGAACTACATTGACCTGATTCCTGTTTAGCCCAGGATATATAGGAAACCTTTGAAGCAAAGGTTCGGTCAAATCTTTTTCAAAATAAAAAAAAAATGCTTCACATGGAGTACTCGGATGGGCAAAAATCGCTCGCTTTATCTTTGCACGAAAACCATTCGTGTCTTCGGGCAAAGAGGGGCAGCTGTAAGCACGTGATTTTTGCCCTATATGAGAATTACTCCCAAAAAATTCAAAAATAAAATAATTTTTCTTGGTGTGCAATTTTTGTGATATTTTGTGTAACTATTTGTATGTTTGTCTATGCATGTTTATTTGTTAAATTAATAAAAAATACAAAAATAGGCATCTTTTGCATTTTTAGCATTTAATGTCCAAATGAACAATTTTATGCTTAATTATTACTTAATTGTGCGTTAATTGTTATTGGAAGTTAATTTGCGCTTTTATAACTTAATTTAGTTCTTAATAATAATTTAAGTACTTTTATAATTTAGTTTTAGAAAAATAAAAGAAGAAAAGAGAACAAAAATACAAAGAAAAATCGGATTGGGCCACTTCTTCAATTTCAAACCACAGGCCCAAATAATTGCCCAACTTTCCCCATGACCCGGTCCGTTTCAAACCGGGTCGATCCGGTCCGCTCCATTAACCCAACACCCCTTCTTCATTTTTGTCCAACACAAAACAAAACCAAAAAAATAAAAAATAAAAAGTGAATTATCACTATATATAGTTTTATTTTTTGTTTTTTTATATATATAAAAAAATCCGAAAATATTTTATTTTATTTATTATTTTTATTTTAAAAAATATATATATATATAGTAATTTCGGAAATGATTTTAAAAAAATAAAAAATAAAAAAATTAAAAAAAAGTAAAAGAATGTAGAAAATTTAAAAAAAAAGTAAAAATTTTAAAAAATTTAAAAGTAAAATAAGGTTGGAATTAAAAAATAAATATAAAGGTATCTGAAAATTTAAAAAATTTAAAGTAATTGAAAGTAGCATTTTTAAAAGAAAAAGAAAAGATAGTGGTTTGTTTTTTAAAGAAAAGTTAAATAAAGTGAGATTCTCTTTTAAAAAAATAAAAAGTGGGATTTTAAATAAGATAAAGTAATTAAAGTTGGAATTTTAAAAATAAAAGTAAATAAAGGTGGGATTTCTTTTTCTAAAAAAATAAAAGCAATTTGTAAGTGGGATTTCTTTTAATTAAAAAAATAATAAAATAATAAAAAACAAATCTGAAAATTTCGAAAATTTTGCTATAAATAGAAGAGAAAATTTAGGAAGAAGGGTGGAAAAAAAGAGAGGAAAAACTAGATAGAGAGAAGAAAAAAAGAGGGGGCGGAGTGAGAAGTATACACCCGATATACATTCTGGATACACTGAATATACAGGGGCAGAATTCATTTTGGAGAGTTTTGAAGTTGAAAAAGAATAGTTACTGTTTCATTGCCTCGCTTAAGATCTGAAATAGTCAGAACCTTCCTGCCTTTTACTTCTTCTCTATACTTGGAGTCGTTTATAGTCTCCTGGGTTTTCTACTATTCCTACTGTTACTGGTCTATTCCTGTGTTGCTGGACTGTCGTTGTTGTGCTACATTGTTACTACTGTTGCTGCTTCTCAGCTTCATCTTCTCTTGTTTTCCAATACCAGGTACACGAATGTAATACTAGTTATTGCAAGCTAAAAATGTGGAAGCATGAATACATATGAAGAATCGAATTTTGAAGTTTTAATTTCGCTTTTTCTCTGTTCCTTTTATTGATTGTATTTAGGCTATTTTATGTATTATTGAATAATAATTGGAATAAGAGAAAATAACATAAGTTAGTCTTTAATGAATCGGCTTGGCAAAACGGGTTAATTCACTAGCTATGAAGGTTCTAAGATTATCAACAGTAGGTTAATTGTGAACAAGTACTTAAATTTAGCTAAGGCATGAATTTGAACTAAATTTCGTGAATTAGGTATTAAGGCATGATTTGAGTTCAAACAAAATTAGAAGAACGTTTAAGTCTAATAAACTTTCTATTAAGCTTTAGTAATTATGGTTAAATCCAGTTTCAAATGGTTGTGAATAATTAATTCCAATAGTTTTTTTTATATATAACAATGCGAGCTTCAATCTAACTATATTTGATTCTTTTGAATATTAGTTGTCAAATTTTTATTTTATTTATAATTTCGAATTTTTTTAGTAAAATTCTTGTTCATCAATATTTGTATTAATATAGCAATTAGTATGCCATGCTTTCTTAAATAAAAAAAAGCTAGCTCATAATTAATTAGGATTTTCTTTATTTATTTTAGAGACTAATTTTAATAGAAAAGATGTAGTCGCTTTAGGATTTGTCCATTTAAAATAAATGAGATGAGTCTCGCCTAGTAAAATATATAGATTGCGGGGCCCTCACAAATGTATGTGTTAATTACTTAGAACTCGGGATCGGCCGCTTAGCGAACTTCACGGCCTTTTCTCAAAATAACCCTGCGCTAGTCGCTTTAGGCGCGTATTTAATAATGTTATCTCCTTAAACTCGGGTGCACATTTATGTGACCCAAATCCAAATCTCAACGAAATCGAAATGTGTCTCTAATCACGGGTACATTGATTGTGACGTGGTCTGAGATGTATTTCCATGACATTGCAAATTCTTTTTAATAATGAATGAGACGAGCCTCGACAAACAAAAAATGCACAAGCTGCGGGGCCCTCTAAATGTATATATTAAAATACTTAGAATTCGAGGACAGGCCGTTTAGCGAATTTTACGGCCTTCCCCAAAATAACAAGACGCTAGTTGCTTTAGGCGCGCCTTTAATAATTTATTTTCCTTAACTCGGGTGCACATTTATGTGACCCAAATCCAAATCTCAACCGAGTCGAGATATGCCAAACAACTACGGGTGCATTGATGTAACGTGGTTCGAGATATGTTTCCACGACGTTGCAATTCTCGTAAAATAATAACAATAAGTAAGAAAGCGGTAAAAAGATAAAATTTTGCACATAAGTTCATATTTGTATAAAATCAGATAATCAAGCCGAATATAACAGTTGAGCGACCGTGCTAGAACCACGGAACTCGGGAATGCCTAACACCTTCTCCCGGGTTAACAGAATTCCTTATCCGGATTTCTGGTGCGCAGACTGTAATATGGAGTCATTCTTTTCCTCGATTCGGGATTAAAATTGGTGACTTGGGACACCCTAAATCTCCCAAGTGGCGACTCTGAAATAAATAAACGAATCCCGTTTCGATTGTCCTTTAATTGGAAAAAACTCCCTTGTACCCTCGCGGGTATGTAAAAAGGAGGTGTGACAGCTCTGGCGACTCTGCTGGGGATAAAACCCAGAACCACTGGTTCAGGGTTAAGAATTCGAGCTTAGATAAATTGTTATATTTGGCTTTATCTGATTTTTACATGTTTTGAGCCTAATGTGCTAAATGCTGCTTTTACCGCTTTGATATTATCTGAACTGTATATAAATTGTGCCGAAACCTTTCTCTTCTTACCTCCGGGGATGTGCTCACTGGTTGAGACTCCCTATTCTGTTAGTGTCATACCCTAAATAAAAGAGGCTCGGAAAGTTTCTAAGCCGGCTGGCCTTTTGGTTCCCGGAAAGGAGCTCCTTCCTCAACTCGAGTTGTCCGCTCGGGTACACTGTCTAGAACACCGACCCAGGTTTTGAACATAGAATAACGTGACTTCATGCCGGATCCCTAGTAGGAACGCTTATTTGCATCACGTTGCATTTGACTTAGGGGACTCAACACAGGGGTTGGGTCCGTCTAGGACTAGCAACCTGATATGAAAAGACCATCCTGATGCATCCTATTTGTTTTCCGTGCATTTATTTTGTCTCGCTGACCGGTGTTTGAATATTATGAATATTGTGAAATCGAAAAATAGCGGTTAGGGAATTGATTGTTTATTTTTGAAAAAAACCAATACCCCAATACTGTCAAAACTCTGCCGAAATTTTGAGAAAATAAGAATGTCTTATTAGTTTGTTTTATTAAAAGCAAAGGAAAAATAGAAAAAAAAAGAGTCGTTGTTCTGTCTTGTTTTTCAAAAAAATAGAAAAGGAAAATAATTTGTCTTGCCATGAAAATGAAAATGAAAAAGAGTCTTTCATTATTTGTCGCAAATATATATATATATATAAATCCGAAAAGTTTTTTTTATTTCCGAAAGATATATATATCTTTATTTGCTGCAAAGGGTATTTGTCTTGCCAAGAAAATTCAAAGTAAAATTCCAAAAAGATATGTCTTGCAAAAATAATATAAATATCTTTATTTTCCATTGTTGATAAAACAAAAATAATAAAAATGCTTTCTTTTTTAAAAAATAAAAATAAAAAAATAAAAAAAAATCCGAAAATATTTTGATTCTTCTTTCAAATTGAAAAGAAAATTCAAAATTCAAAAAATACTTTTTAGAAGCATTTCTTTTATTAAAAGTAAAATTCCAAAAATATTTTCTTTTTTCTTTAGAATAAAAACAAATGAAAATTCAGAAAAACAAATATCTTCCTTTTACTTTTGAAATTCTCAAAGTTCAAATCAAAAGAAAAGGAATTTTTACAAGTCTTTCTTTCAAAAGAAAATCAATCAAAAAAAATACTTCCTTTCTTCTTTTGAAGCAGTTCTTTCACAAATTTCAATTAAAAAAAAATGTTAGTTCATTTACTTATTCATGATCAGCCCGAACTACGCGGGTTTGATTCTCACCGGATGTGAGATACGTAGGCAACCCTCATCGGGTCCAACCCCATCTTTTGCTAAAAAGCCAAAAATAATTAATTAATAATAATAAAAAAAACAAATAATATGTCAAATATTGATTTTTGTCGTAAATAAGTCGGGTGATGTTGTTTTGCCATAAATAGCCGAATGTTCCCGAAAGGGACGCCGGAAGGCTGACTTTGCGTAAACAGCCACCTTCGGGTCATTTTTTAAGATTTGGTCCAGTTGACCCACACAGCCTTAAAAATCTTCGTCCCCGAGACGTTGAAAGGCCGTGCTTGCAATATTGAGTTTTCTAATTTGAAAAAATGATAAAAAGAGTCATAAATAAGTCAGGTGATGTTGTTTTGTCATAAATAGCCGAATGTTCCCGAAAGGGACGCCGGAAGGCTGACTTTGCATAAATAGCCACCTTTGGGTCATGTTTAGGATTTTTGGTCTAGTCGACCCACACAGCCTTATAAATCTTCGTCCCCGAGGCGCTGAAGGGCCGTGTTTGCAACACCACGTTTTTATTGTAGTTTGGAAAAAAAGTCAGCGGTCAGGTGAATACCTTTGGGTTTTGTCAAAAATAAGCCAAGCCAGCTTCAGCCGCGTCTTAAACCGTTCTTGCCGAAATAGCCTTAGAGTATCTTTCAGTTGTCGAAAGGCTATTTTCGTAAAAGAACGGACAAGTTTGTAAAGTGTCATAAAATAATCCTCCTCGGCCTCAAAATTCATGTGAAATTTGGAAGGGGCCACATTTGCAAAAATAGCCGTTTGGTTGCATTTGACAAACGGGGAAAGGAAGCTAGCGTTTGTTTTTGAGTTTGTAAATCTTTTGATTAGAATATGCGGGTTGTTTGATTTTCAAGTTTGTAGGTCATCTTTAAACCTTTGAAACCCAGTTTGTTTTAATATGAAAATAAAAAAAATGTTGAGTATTGTTTATCTTTATTGGTCCGAACTACGCAAGGTCTGATTCATGCGGGGTCATGATACGTAGGCAATCTCCATAAGATTCGACCACAACAAAAAGAAAAGCAAAAAAAAAGAAACGAAAAGAGAATGAAAAAAGAATGAAAAAAAAGGGAAAAGAAAAGAAAAAAAAATGAGAAAAAAATCCGAAGAAAAATGAAAAAAAAAAGAGAAAAGGAAAAAATCGAAAAAGAAAGAAAAAGAAAGAAAAAAAAGAGAAAGGATGTTGTTAATAATGGGGACCGACTGAGTCCATTCTAACCTGTTTGTTTTGCAAAGAAAGTTAAGGTGGTTGGTTTGTGGTAAGCCAGACAATGACACCCAGAATCCTTTACTTGCATCTCATGATACACACTCTGCTGGGATCAGGCCTGATAGCAGAAGCACTCGAATCCTATTGGGGACTTGCTGACGGAGGTTGATGATATTGAAGCTGGTAATGGTTTTGGCAGTATTGATGCGAAGTTCAGTGGCTAAGATGCCAGTTTTGATAAAGGGGAGGACGCTCCGTTCCTTGGTTAGCAAGAGAGAAGCTTGTGGTGGCTTATTTTGTTGTCATTTCTGTTGTCCGGATTATTAAGGTTGTAATTTGAATTTTGTCCTGTGTCAAACCTTCTTATCTTTCCATTTTGTCATAGCAGTTTGTTTAAATTTTGTCTAGCTTGTGTTAGGATTTTATTCTGGTTGTTTTGTTTGTTTTATTATTCAAACCATTTCGCCGGTAGTCTAATACAAAGCCGATCTTTTGATAGTTCCAGTCGTCTTTTTGTTTAGTCCTTTTATCATTTCGTTCAATGCCGATTCTAGGGACATGACATGCGCACACAGTTTGGGCCTAGCATTTAAAGTTAATCATAAAACCCCGAAAAGGTGATCAGACCATTTAAAGAAAATAAGGACGGTTTGAGATTATTCAGAGCTCGAGTCATGTGGAACTGGGGCAAGTTAAGCACAAAGAAAACTGTTAAAAGCAAGATTCGCCAAATCGGCATGAGGGTCGTTCATGAGAATGAGAGTGTCGCCCAACGGTGCTTTAGAAGTGACAAATCAACAAACAGATGTTGAATATAATTGTTAAGTCCAGCACCATCAGAAGAGGCTACGAATTTAAATTGTGTTGTTTGCACTTGGCATGTTTTGAAGACTGGAATGACGAAGGCATTTTGTTCTGCTACCCAAACACTTTATCCTTCGTTACCCCTTTTGAGCCTTATTTATTTTTCTTTCATACCCCTCGTTCGGAATCAGTAGCAACGAAAAAAAAAGAGAGAAAGAAAGAAAACAACAAAACGAAAAAAAAAAGAGAAAAAAAGAGAAGAAAGAAAAGAAAACAACAAAATGAAAAAAAGAGAAAAAGAGAAAAGAAGAGAAAAATGATAACAAAAAAAAAACAAGGGAAAGTCAAATGAAAAAAAAAAGAGGAATTGGGGACTACGTTTGACCTGATTCCTCAAAGAGGATACGTAGGCGCTTCACGGCTCGGTCATAGTTTTGAAACATGAAAAAAAATCAATTAAAATATCCCCAAGCAAGAAACTGGGGCAAAGGTTGCGTTTGTGGTAAATAAATCTAATTCCGAAGGTTGTAACTAATAACCCAAAATTAATGCATTTTTGAGCCTTTAATACCCTTTTTTTTTCTAGCCCTATCCAAAACCCACATTACGGTCCAAAGAAAGACCTTCTGATCAGTCTTCAAAAGATGCCAAGTCAGACAAATGAAGAGTCTTACCGGCGAACATAACATTCTGTTCCACAGCAGAAAGGACTCTAATCTCCAACAGAAAGAGTCATACCAGAAACACTCCAAAATCCCCAGCTGGAGAGAGATATAAAACGAGAGAGTCTTATTGGTGAAAACCTTCACAGGCACCATAAGGCGATGAAAGCTGAGAGAAAACCAAAATGAGAGAGACTTGATAGTGAAAACCCTTCGGGCACTACAAGTCGAATAAGATTGGGAATCAGATGGGGAATCGTCAAGGGAAGGTCTTGAGAGACGATTGACGGCAGAGGATAGGCCACATACGCATGTCATGGCCATTAGAGTCGGTATCTGCGTTTGATAGATTTTTATTTATAGTTTCTTTTGTTAAAGAGTCATCTTTTCCTTTGTCTTTATTTTGTTTCTTTTTATTTTTTTCCTTTCATAGGAAAATTCCCTAGTAGAGTCTGTTTGGTCGGAACCAGTGGGAAATGACTTCAAAATAGGCCATCAACTAGTACATCCAAGTGGTACAAGGAACAGGCGCAAAACCCGTGTCAAGAAGGGTATCCCCATCAAGATGAGATTGATAAAAGGGATGGGCCAGTGTCAGCAATTAATATCATCCCCAGCAAGTTTGATAGCATAATGGAACACAAAGCTGGGAAAGGAGAAAGAGGAAACCATCCCCAACAAGAGTGGCATGACCGCTTACCATGTTTTTAAACTAACAAATTTTTCTTTGATTTAGAAACAGGGAAAATGAACGTTATTGATGGCGGAAAGACAGGCCATAAAGAAAATCATCAAACCGGGGCAGAAAATTTTCTCATTGTGAAAATTTTCTCGAAGACAGGCGCCCACCTGAATAACGAGAGGAATACTTTTATGTCTTAGTATAGACAGGCGCCCACCTGAATAACGAGAGGAATACTTTTATGTCTTAGTATAGACAGGCGCCCACCTGAATAACGAGAGGAATACTTTTTGTCTGTGCATTTCATATTTCAGGCACCCACCTGTATAACAAGGGAATACATTTCATGTCTTTACCATTAGGCGCCCACCTGTATAACAAGGGAATACATTCCACGTCTGTTCCAATAGGAGACGCACTTCCTAAGCCTAGCCTTTACCAATAGGAGACGCACTTCCTAAGCCTAGCCTTTACCAATAGGAGACGCACTTCCTAAGTCTAGTTTTGCCAATAGGAGACGCACTTCCTAAGCTTTACCCATAGGAGACGCACTTCCTAAGTTATTTCACCCATAGGAGATGCATTTCCTCCTAAGTTTATTTTTACCCATAGGAGATGCATTTCCTCCTAAGTTTGTTTTAGTTTCACCCATAGGAGATGCATTTCCTCCTAAGTTTGTTTTAGTCCACCCATAAGAGATGCATTTCCTCCTAAGTTTGTTTTAGTCCACCCATAGGAGATGCATTTCCTCCTAAGTTTGTTTTAGTTTCACCCATAGGAGATGCATTTCCTCCTAAGTTTGTTTTAGTCCACCCATAGGAGATGCATTTCCTCCTAAGTTTGTTTTAGTTTCACCCATAGGAGATGCATTTCCTCCTAAGTTTGTTTTAGTCCACCCATAGGAGATGCATTTCCTCCTAAGTTTGTTTTAGTTCCACCCATAGGAGATGCATTTCCTCCTAAGTTTGTTTTGGTCCACCCATAGGAGATGCATTTCCTCCTAAGTTTGTTTTAGTTTCACCCTTAGGAGATGCATTTCCTCCTAAGTTTGTTTTTTACCCATAGGAGATGTATTTCCTCCTAAAGTTTATTTTTACCAATAGGAGACGCACATCCTAAGTTAAGTTTCACCAATAGGAGACGCACATCCTAAGATAAGTTTCACCATTAGGAGACGCACTTCCTAAGTCAATTTCACCAATAGGAGACGCACATCCTAAGTAAGTTCCACCAAGAGGAGACGCACATCCTAAGTTAGTTTCACCAAGAGGAGACGCACTTCCTAAGAAAAGTTTCACCAATAGGAGACGCACGTCCTAAGGAGACTTTTATCCCATAGGAGACGCACTTCCTAAATTAAGATTTCACGCATAGGAGACGCATTTCCTAAATTATTTTCATTCATAGGAGACGCACTTCCTAGTTCAAAATCATTAAGGTTTCACCCATAGGAGACGCACTTCCTAAGACTATTTAACCCCTAGGAGACGCACTTCCTAAGTTTAATTTCGTGCATAGGAAACGCACTTCCTGAATTAAGTTTACTTTAGGAGACGCACTTCCTAGTTTGGCTTTTTCAGGTTATACTTTTACTTTAGGAGATGCACTTCCTAGTTTGGCTTTTTCAGGTTATACTTTATTTCAGGAGACGCACTTCCGGAATTGAGATTTCACCCTTAGGAGATGCACTTCGTAGTTTGATTCATTTTGAGTTCGACCATAGGAAACACAATTCCTAGTCTAGTTCTTTGAAGTTTTCACCCTTAGGAGACGCACTTCCTAGTTTAGCTCATTCCGATTCAACCATAGAAGAAGCACTTTCTAGTTTGAGTCATTGAGGTTTTTTTAGCAGACACATTTGCTAGCAAGAGTTTTGGTTTTACTCGTAGGAGATGCACATCCTAGCCTAGTCTTTAGTTTACTCTCATCATTGCATCAGTAGTATAAATAGGTTACAATTTTGCTAACGACTCACAAATCTTCCCAGTGCAAACTGGGTTAGGAAATTCTCGTTTGTTTTGTTTGTTTTGGTTGTAGGATCCCACCTGGAGAATAGAGGTTGTTAAATTCAAGATGATGAAGCCAGGCGCCTGCCCATAATAACAGAAGAATACATTCCAGTCTTTACTTTTCAAGTGTTGAAGTTGGGAGCCCGCCCAGATAACAGAGGCATACATTTCAGTCTTTAATTTTCAAGTAGTGAAGTTGGGAGTCCGCCCAGATAACAGAGGCATACATTCCAGTCTTTACTTTTCAAGTGTTGAAGTTGGGAGCCCGCCCAGATAACAGAGGCATACATTCCAGTCTTTACTTTTCAAGTGTTGAAGTTGGGAGCCCGCCCATAATAATAGAGGCATACATTTCAAGATCAAGTCAGAAGACAATAAAACAGAGGGTTACAACAAGAATCTCCAACAGGAAACAATAAAATCTCAGCACCGGAAACAGAAGGTTGCAACAAGAGGTCCCAGCACAAATTCAGGCGCATGACTCAAAAGGAAGAAAAGACGCGTCTTGAAAGAAGCAGCTGGTGAACATTAAATCATGCCCAGCATAACAAGTCTGATGAAGAAAGTCGTACCCAACAGAGGAACCGCCAAAAGCTTAATGAAGAAAGCCATGTCCCCAGCGGACCGAGCAAAATGATGAAAACTGGTATTCAGAAAAGCAGATGGCCAGTATCATTCCAAAATTTACGGAAGAAAAGCACCGGAGGAAACACAAGTTGACAAGAAAGCAAGGCAACAAGAACAAATTTCAATCTAGCCTAGCTTCTTGTTTTCTTTTAAGCACGGTGTAACAAGGAGATCGGTAAGTAGTGATAACAACATGCAACAGTAGTAACATCGCAGTCCCACGGTAGTCCCAGCTACCAAAACTTCCCGAACTACATTGACCTGATTCCTGTTTAGCCCAGGATATGTAGGAAACCTTTGAAGCAAAGGTTCGGTCAAATCTTTTTCAAAAAAATGCTTCACACGGAGTACTCGGATGGGCAAAAATCGCTCGCTTTATCTTTGCACGAAAACCCTTCGTGTCTTCGGGCAAAGAGGGGCAGCTGTAAGCACGTGATTTTTGCCCTATATGAGAATTACTCCCAAAAAATTCAAAAATAAAATAATTTTTCTTGGTGTGCAATTTTTGTGATATTTTGTGTAACTATTTGTATGTTTGTCTATGCATGTTTATTTGTTAAATTAATAAAAAATACAAAAATAGGCATCTTTTGCATTTTTAGCATTTAATGTCCAAATGAACAATTTTATGCTTAATTATTACTTAATTGTGCGTTAATTGTTATTGGAAGTTAATTTGCGCTTTTATAACTTAATTTAGTTCTTAATAATAATTTAAGTACTTTTATAATTTAGTTTTAGAAAAATAAAAGAAGAAAAGAGAACAAAAATACAAAGAAAAATCGGATTGGGCCACTTCTTCAATTTCAAACCACAGGCCCAAATAATTGCCCAACTTTCCCCATGACCCGGTCCGTTTCAAACCGGGTCGATCCGGTCCGCTCCATTAACCCAACACCCCTTCTTCATTTTTGTCCAACACAAAACAAAACCAAAAAAATAAAAAATAAAAAGTGAATTATCACTATTAATAGTTTTATTTTTTGTTTTTTTATATATATAAAAAAATCCGAAAATATTTTATTTTATTTATTATTTTTATTTTAAAAAATATATATATATATAGTAATTTCGGAAATGATTTTAAAAAAATAAAAAATAAAAAAAAAAAAGTAAAAGAATGTAGAAAATTTAAAAAAAAAGTAAAAAGTTTTAAAAAATTTAAAAGTAAAATAAGGTTGGAATTAAAAAATAAATATAAAGGTATCTGAAAATTTAAAAAATTTAAAGTAATTGAAAGTAGCATTTTTAAAAGAAAAAGAAAAGATAGTGGTTTGTTTTTTAAAGAAAAGTTAAATAAAGTGAGATTCTCTTTTAAAAAAATAAAAAGTGGGATTTTAAATAAGATAAAGTAATTAAAGTTGAAATTTTAAAAATAAAAGTAAATAAAGGTGGGATTTCTTTTTCTAAAAAAATAAAAGCAATTTGTAAGTGGGATTTCTTTTAATTAAAAAAATAATAAAATAATAAAAAACAAATCTGAAAATTTCAAAAATTTTGCTATAAATAGAAGAGAAAATTTAGGAAGAAGAAGGTGGAAAAAAAGAGGAAAAACTAGATAGAGAGAAGAAAAAAAGAGGGGGCGGAGTGAGAAGTATACACCCGATATACATTCTGGATACACTGAATATACAGGGGCAGAATTCATTTTGGAGAGTTTTGAAGTTGAAAAAGAATAGTTACTGTTTCATTGCCTCGCTTAAGATCTGAAATAGTCAGAACCTTCCTGCCTTTTACTTCTTCTCTATACTTGGAGTCGTTTATAGTCTCCTGGGTTTTCTACTATTCCTACTGTTACTGGTCTATTCCTGTGTTGCTGGACTGTCGTTGTTGTGCTACATTGTTACTACTGTTGCTGCTTCTCAGCTTCATCTTCTCTTGTTTTCCAATACCAGGTACACGAATGTAATACTAGTTATTGCAAGCTAAAAATGTGGAAGCATGAATACATATGAAGAATCGAATTTTGAAGTTTTAATTTCGCTTTTTCTCTGTTCCTTTTATTGATTGTATTTAGGCTATTTTATGTATTATTGAATAATAATTGGAATAAGAGAAAATAACATAAGTTAGTCTTTAATGAATCGGCTTGGCAAAACGGGTTAATTCACTAGCTATGAAGGTTCTAAGATTATCAACAGTAGGTTAATTGTGAACAAGTACTTAAATTTAGCTAAGGCATGAATTTGAACTAAATTTCGTGAATTAGGTATTAAGGCATGATTTGAGTTCAAACAAAATTAGAAGAACGTTTAAGTCTAATAAACTTTCTATTAAGCTTTAGTAATTATGGTTAAATCCAGTTTCAAATGGTTGTGAATAATTAATTCCAATAGTTTTTTTTATATATAACAATGCGAGCTTCAATCTAACTATATTTGATTCTTTTGAATATTAGTTGTCAAATTTTTATTTTATTTATAATTTCGAATTTTTTTAGTAAAATTCTTGTTCATCAATATTTGTATTAATATAGCAATTAGTATGCCATGCTTTCTTAAATAAAAAAAAGCTGCTCGTAATTAATTAGGATTTTCTTTATTTATTTTAGAGACTAATTTTAATAGAAAAGATGTAGTCGCTTTAGGATTTGTCCATTTAAAATAAATGAGATGAGTCTCGCCTAGTAAAATATATAGATTGCGGGGCCCTCACAAATGTATGTGTTAATTACTTAGAACTCGGGATCGGCCGCTTAGCGAACTTCACGGCCTTTTCTCAAAATAACCCTGCGCTAGTCGCTTTAGGCGCGTATTTAATAATGTTATCTCCTTAAACTCGGGTGCACATTTATGTGACCCAAATCCAAATCTCAACGAAATCGAAATGTGTCTCTAATCACGGGTACATTGATTGTGACGTGGTCTGAGATGTATTTCCATGACATTGCAAATTCTTTTTAATAATGAATGAGACGAGCCTCGACAAACAAAAAATGCACAAGCTGCGGGGCCCTCTAAATGTATATATTAAAATACTTAGAATTCGAGGACAGGCCGTTTAGCGAATTTTACGGCCTTCCCCAAAATAACAAGACGCTAGTTGCTTTAGGCGCGCCTTTAATAATTTATTTTCCTTAACTCGGGTGCACATTTATGTGACCCAAATCCAAATCTCAACCGAGTCGAGATATGCCAAACAACTACGGGTGCATTGATGTAACGTGGTTCGAGATATGTTTCCACGACGTTGCAATTCTCGTAAAATAATAACAATAAGTAAGAAAGCGGTAAAAAGATAAAATTTTGCACATAAGTTCATATTTGTATAAAATCAGATAATCAAGCCGAATATAACAGTTGAGCGACCGTGCTAGAACCACAGAACTCGGGAATGCCTAACACCTTCTCCCGGGTTAACAGAATTCCTTATCCGGATTTCTGGTGCGCAGACTGTAATATGGAGTCATTCTTTTCCTCGATTCGGGATTAAAATTGGTGACTTGGGACACCCTAAATCTCCCAAGTGGCGACTCTGAAATAAATAAACGAATCCCGTTTCGATTGTCCTTTAATTGGAAAAAACTCCCTTGTACCCTCGCGGGTATGTAAAAAGGAGGTGTGACAACGGCCACCGACCAGGCATCAGGACTTCTAGGGTTCCTAAGGGTAGATTTGGGATCTAGGTTTCCCTGGTTAGATTCGGACCAAACCAAGCATGGTTTGGTCACGAGGAGGTCCGGGGACTGTCTGGTGTGAAACTGGGGTAAATCGGTGTAAGTCGAGGTCCGACTTCGAATCTTCAAATGAAGATTCGAGAAGGGGGGAGGGGATTCGAGACAAAAGGGCAACAGATCTATGTTCAGGGTGGTGAGGCGGTCCTATGGTGTTAAGGTGGGGGTCACCAGTGTCCATGCCGCCGGGATTAATGGTGAAGGGAAAGGGGGCGGCTAGGGTTCTAAAGGTTCTGTGGTGAGGACGATGAAGGGTAGGGGTGTTTGGATGGGGCGTGGGGTATGGTTATAGGCTTATATAGTTAGTGAGTGAATAGATCCTGGCCGTCGGATGAGGCGAGATGAAGGGCCAGGATCTTTCAGCTAGTGGGAAACGGTGTCGTTTCAAGTGCAAGGGGTTGGGTTGGTCCGGGGTTGAACGGGTCGGGTTTGTTCGTGGGTATGGAGAATGTGATCTTGGCCGTTGATCATTCTGAGATCAACGGCCCAGATCAAACATGACCCAAACGACGTCGTTTGGGATACTCCTGGGGCCGAACTGATCTGGACCGGATAATTTGGTTTGGGCTTGTTTTTTATTTGATTTGGACTGGCCCAATCCGAAAATCCCTTTGCCTCTTTAATCCCTTAATTAAATTAAACAACACTAATAAAAACATTAAACAACAATTAATCACACAATTAACAAAAAATAACATCGCTTTATATTTTTACACATGACACATATTTTTATATTTTGTTTTTTTGATAAAAATACAAAAGGGGAAGATAACAAATAAATACCAAAAATGTCACGTAAAAATCCGAAAATTGTGCAGCATGACCATTTGCTATTATTTTGTATCTTTTGGAGTGATCGTCACGTAAACAAAAATCACGTGCTCACACTTGCAACATAGATATAACAACTAATTATTACAACATCAACTCATGGGTAGTTAGGTACACTAGAAGAACACCCACCACGAGCTTGATTAGTTTTGACACCCAAACCAGCTAAAGGACATTTACGACGGTCGTGTCCTGTTTGCGAGTATACACCACATTTGCGCGCATAAACGGTGTCACTAACATCCATTTGGTTCCGTATACGTGTTCTCTTCTGCACCTGTCTTTTACACAAATAGGACTTGTTACACACCATTTTAAATGGTTCCGGAGGCCAATAATGCTCAGCACCCACTGGCTGCAACTGACCACTATATGTGTTTAGGTACTTGGAAACACTATATTGTTGATCAACATAGTTGGTCTCCGCATAACCAACATGTTGAAAACACTTGATAGCATGTGAGCAAGGCATGTGATAGATAGACCATTTCCCACAGGAGCATAACCTTACAGATTCATTTACAGTATGTACATTATTACCCCGATTATTATGGATAGCGGTGCGAACTTCAAAAACACTTCTTTCGTTATCATACTGCAAAAATGAATGCCAATGTGCTCGACGTCTGTATTTCTCAAATCTCTTCATAGGTACTGGTATAAATTCAACACCCCTTTCCATCAATTCTGTTGCAGCTGCAGACCGTTGAACAAACCTCTCCACCATCTGCTTGAACGACATTCGCACCATGGCTGTGACGGGCAATCCTCTTGCCGACTTCAATAACCCGTTGAAGGACTCTGACACGCTTGTAGTAAGAATTCCCCATCGTCTACCACCATCCGCATGCAACGTCCACTTTTCAGGGTCATGTCGTCTTAACCAACAATAGGCTGCCTCGTCTTCTTGCCTAATAGAATCCATATGCCTCCGGAATTTATGTTGTTGGTGGTCTGTTTCTTCCATCCACATCAAATCATGTAGATCCTTGTTGGGATGTGCCTTCTAGAAATTGGCCTTAAAGTGCCTCACACAGTAACGGTGGTATGCATAAGGTTCTTGCCATGCAGGCAAGTTCTCCACAGAACTTAATATACCACTGTGCCGATCAGATATTAGACAAATACCTGAACGTTGTTTGACAACGTGCTTCTTCATGTGGTTCAAAAACAGCATCTACGTCTCTGTGCTTTCATTGGCACAAACAACAAAAGCTAGAGGAAATATCTGTCCATTAGCATCTACTGCCACTGCTATCAATAGCTTGATATCGTACTTTCCATAGACATGAGTTCCGTCTATGGATATTACTGGCCGGAAATGCAAAAAACCATCAATTGCTAGCTTAAACACCCAGAACACGTAATTGAATATGTATTCTGGTGTTCCCAGACTCTGCTCAAGCTTCCATTCAACAACTGTCCCGAGGTTAAAGTGCTACAGTGTGGCCATGTACTTTGGCAGAGATGCAAATGACTTATCCCAATTACCGTAGACAATTTCAAACGCTCGTTTGCGCCCGAGAAATGCCTTTCTTTTCGTAATGGTATGGCCATATTCCTGGTGGATCGATGTAATGCACTCTTTGATTGTATACCTTATGGATGCTTCGATATGCGGAATAAGTACAAGAGAAATCAAGTCAATATCCAAGTTGAAGTGATTCCCGTTGAATGTGTCCATTTCGCATGTGTGGGTGGGAATGTATTTACCCACTTTCCACATACCTGTCTTCTTCTTGGTTGCACGAAACATCCAATTACATGGCCAAAACCACCTGCAACAAACAACCTTGTATACCATCGGACTTGACTCCCATACCTGCATCTCACGACACTCTTTTACGTTGTGCATTTTACAAGCCCTGCTTAAGCGCATTTTATCAGGAAAAAGCATCCCATTTGCAAGCACCGTTGGTCTAGACTCATCCCACATTGCTGTCCGGATTTCATCAAAATCCCTTGTTAGAGCTTCCACATCCGGCACGGTTGGCAAGTTATCAATGTAAGGAATCTCCCTTGAATGAAACGGCACTTCGGACTCATACACTCTTCGTCTAGGGGGTCTCTCTTCAAATCAGGTCCTTCCTCCTCATCCTACTCATCACCATCCTCACGAAAAAGGGTGTCTCGTCTCCGGATTCATCGGTATTGTTATCGTAATCATTGTTCTGTTCCTCCTCTGTGCATCTGCCAGATCCCGATGTAATACATCGTTTTCGGTCAATTGAGTGAGTACGGGTGGTTCAACTTGCTCGTTTTCACTGCACAACCAACAAAAATATAAGCTACTGAATTATAAATGATTTCCATATGGCTATATCACTTCACTTACAAGTCGTAATGTGATGAAATTTCATGATGGGCGTTTTCAATTAAGTGATGACTACCGGATGGGCTACTTGTAAAATTCATATCCGGCCGGTACCCCCTATTAAATATATGAGCGTTAATACAAATTCAATACGCCAAAAATATACATAATTAACACAAATGAAAATTAAAGTTTACCACTCGTCTTGTGAATTATGGAAAGCAGGGTATAAATTATTTTCTCGCTGCTCATTCACCGGCGGTGATAAGTTTAAATCAAGGAAAACTCTTTCATCTGAAACCTGTCCGGCAAAAACTGCTCCATAATAACCACCCAATGACTGGGGGTTATCTCTGCTACGCACAACCTCGTTTTTGGAACGTCTTCGACCTTCACGTACATCTCCAACATTGTGATTACAAGAAATTCCCGGCATTCGTCCGGAGTCCTCAGACAATCACTCAAAGTTTCATCATCGTCGATGTTAAACTCCGAGTAAAAAGCAACCCCTTGTGGAGTGACGGAATACGGATATCTTCCGGTTACTTTAAGTATCACTGAACGTTTCCTCACACTCAGTTTTTTGCATAACAACGATATCAATTTATCATACTCTATTGTAAGTGGCTAGCCGGGATTTTTTTTTATATAGGTATAGCGCCCAAAAGGTTGGCACTATACGCTTTTAAATTATTGAAGTCACGAATTATTGGTGGGGCCAGGAAATCTATGTATAGCGCCACTATACCTGGCACTATACATTAATGTTGTATATATAGCTCCAGGTATTGTGGCGCTATACCTGGCCATGTCAGCTTTTACAATATAGCGCTACAATACCTGACGATATACCTTAACGGTTCTGTTACTGTTAGTATATAGCGCCAGGTATTATGGCGCTATATATAAAAAGGTCATTTTCTTTACCACCTATTTGTGTAGTTTGAGTCAAAAAAACCACATTTTGGTTCCGGACTCCATAATTGAGCATCCTGTTGCATTTTCTTCACTAAAGTATTGGTCATATCTGCTCACGTAACAGCCCTTCCAGAGACATACGGCCCAGGCCAAGGCCATAGTTATACCCATAGTTATCGTAACCTGGGGCCGGAGGGACCGGTTTTCCATACTATTGTCACGATTCGGAATTTTCACCGTCGGGACAGTGATGGAGCCTAACATTTCACTTGCTAATTAAACCAACAATAGAGATCATTAAGCCAAATACTTAAGTTTTTTAGTGATAAACATCAGATAAGCAATAACAAGGTAAAAAGAAAAGCGCGGAAATCCATAACAACTTTAATACTTATACACAACCCAAAATCTGGTGTCACAATCCACGAACTACTAAGATTTAGCTATAAATAAGGTGTCTGAAGGAAATACAACTGTTTTCGATACAAATGAAACAGTAAAGGAAATGCATAGAAAGGGACGCCAGGGCCTGCGGATGCCGACATGACTACCTTGGGTCTCCAAACAGATCAAGCCAGTAGCTAGACTCAGGGGTCAACTCGGTCTGGTACCAAAATCTACACATAAAGTGCAGAGTGCAGTATCAGTACAACCGACCCTATGTACTGGTAAGTGTGGAGTCTGACCTCGGCGAAGTAGTAACGACGCTGGGACAATACACCTACAAATAAACTTGTGCAGTATATCAATATATACACCATAAACAACAACTAAAGGAACATGGTGAGAAATATTGGGAAGAGGACATGCTGAGGGGATTACAAGACAAGAAATCACAATGGAAATGAGAACATGCTCAATCGATATATCTTTAACAGCTAGAAACAACTAAACACAATAAAGTAAAGTGCACGGTATCACCCTTCGTGCTTTTACTCTCAACCTTACCACAAGAAATAATAGAAACAATATAGTATCACCCTTCGTGCATAACTCTCTCATAACATGGCACGGCATCACCCTTCGTGCATTATCACTCACAGAACATGGCACAACATCACCCTTCGTGCATTATCACTCACTCACAAAAAATTGCACGGCATCACCCTTCATGCTTTAACACTCTCCCTCACGAAAACAATGAACAATAACAATAGGGAGATAAAAATATCAAGAACCAACCTTACTTCAACATTTAGTTCCACAATACCAACCTCAACTCTGAGTCAATACACAATCAATACCAAATTCCATAAAAACATGATAAGAGTTGCTCAACATAATGAATAGCTAGCCTAAACATGAACAATATGATCAAAGAATACAATAGTTACAAGAATAAGACTCACTCACATGCTATGACTCGATAACAACGTATAGGTGCTTGTAACCTCACCTATACGTTGTACTCAACACCCAAACACGTAGAAAATAGGCAAATAATACCTAATCCCTCAAGCCAAGGTTAACCACGGTACTTACCTCGCTCCAATGGTCAAACTCAAAGCTCAATCACAGCTTTTCCCTTCACAAGCCTTCGAACCAATAGAATCTAGCAGTTTACCAACCAAACGATTCAAATAAAGCCTTAGGATCTACCCATGATTGCAAAAAATTCAATTTAGGCCATTTTTGAAAAAGTCAATAAAAGTCAACACTCGGGCCCGCTTTGATCCAAACCCGAAATTTGAACCAAACCCCGATTACCCATTCACCCCCGAGCCCGGATATATAATTGATTTTGGAATCCGACCTCAATTTGAGGTCTAAATCTCGAAATTTCGAAATCCCTAGTTCCTACCCAAAACTCTCAATTTCACCATGAAAACCTTAGATTTTTGGTTGAATCTTATGAAAAAGTAGTGACAGATTGAAAGAAATTAGTTTAAGATCACTTATCAATAATTTAGGGAAGAAAAGTTCTTTGGAAAACCACTTCTTGTGGTTTAGGTTTTAAAAGTTTGGGAAATGAATCAAAAATCATGTCTAAGTCACCTTTTGTTCAGCTGCAGGTATCACATTTGCGAACAAAACTTCGCATTAGCGAATGAACAGTGTTTTCGCAATTGCCATAAATGGTTAGAAATTGCGAATGAACAGTGTTTTCGCAATTATCATAAAAGGTTCGCAATTACGAATGAACAGTGTCGTACCAGAAACCAGCAAAACCCAAACTTCTCTGAAATGATCCAAAACCACCCCAAAACTCATCTGGAACCTCCGGACACAAATCATATATGAATTTTAATCATAAAACATGCTACGGACTTGCTCGCGCACTCAAAATACTGAAAATAGGTCGTCTTAATCCAATATTGACCATGACCAAACTCCCAAATTTCTTAACTTTACTAGTCTCTCAACCAAAGATCAAAAAATACACTCAAGCCCCTCGGGACTCCAAACCAAACATGCACACAAGTTTTAAAATATCATACAAACTTGCTCGTGAGATTAAATCACCAAAATAACACTTAAAACCATAAATTTAGCACCAAATCAAATGAAATTCTCAAGAGCACTTTGAAATTCCTATTTTCACTACTGGACGTCCGAATCACGTCAAACCAACTTCGTTTCTCATCAAATTTTACAGATAAATCAAAAATATTATATTGGACCTATACCGGTCTCCGAAACCAAACTACAAAGCCGATATCAACGAGATCAAACATCAATAATTTCTTAAAAAACAAATAAATTTTTCAGACTTTCAATTTTCAACAAAAATTCATAACTCAGGCTAGGGACCTCCGATTCCAGGCATATGTGCAGGTCCCATATTCTGGTATGGACCCGTCGGGACTGTCAAAACATGAAATGTTAACCGAAGTCAACTCAAATGAAGTTTTTAAGCAAAATTTCTTATTTTTATCAACTTCCAACATATAAGCTTTTCCGGACTGCGCACGCAAATTGTGAAGGAATAAAATGAGGTTTTTAAGACGTTGAAACACGAAATTTAGTTTTAAATCATAATTAAGCATCCTGTGGCATTTTCTTCACTAAAGTATTAGTCACATCTGCTCACGTAACAGCCCCTTCCAGAGATATACGGCCTAGGCCAAGGCCCATAGTTATACCCATAGTTATTTTAACATTGGGCTGGAGGGAATGGTTTTCCGTACCATTGATAGCATGGGCCCCCGATATGAACCTCGTAACATTGTCCAAAACAATATCCTAGTGGTGGCGGAGGGTATTTGTAAATTGGCATTACCATTATTGCCTCTGGTGCTAGTAGTTGTGGTTGTGATGGTGGAGCCATTGGATTAGGTTCATGAGCTTCTTTGGGCTTGGGCTTTTCAACTTCTTTCGATTTTTCTGATACTTTCAGCTTTTCTGGTTCTTTGGGCTTTTCGGGCTTCTTGGGCTTTTCAATGAAGACAATTGTAGGCTTCTCAGGCTGTTTAGGCTTTTCAGGCTCTTTAGGCTTCTCCGATTGTTTGGGCTTCTCGGGTTCTTTGGGTAAAAATAGCACGGTCTAGCCAATTTTCGGACTAGTCATTCAAAAATAGCCAGAGTTTGCCAAGTCATTGAAAAATAGCCACTATTTTGCTGCAACAGAGACCAGTCCAGCATAATATACTGGAGTTTGGTGCACCTGTGTATGAACTTCCAGCATATTTATGCTGGACTTGTACACTTTGCTGGCTCCAGTATAATATACTGGAGACTGGAGCAGCGATCACTACAAAAAAATCAGGTTTTAGCGACAGACAAATTCTGTAGCTAAATAGAAAAATTCGTCGTTAATCTCATTTAGCGACGGATTAGCAACAAATTATCAAGAAATTCTGCTAGCTACGAGCGTTTTAGCGACAGATTAGCGACGACGTTCGTAGCTAATTTCAGTTTTTTTGTAGTGGGTGCTCCAAACTCCAGTATATTATGCTGGAGTATTTGTCCGGATTTTGAACAATATTTTCGTTCAGATTTATCTTTACATAAAAAGTGGCTAAATTTTGATTACTTTTGAAATTGTGACTATTTTTAGATGGCCACTTATAAATATGACTATTTTTGAATTTCTCCCGTTCTTTGGGTTTTACAGGCTCCTTGGGCTTTTCAGGAGCTTTGGGCTTTTGAGGCTCTTTGATTTCAATGCTCTTGATTATTCCACATCTATATATTATATATTAATATAAAGAAGGGATTAACATAAATGATGTGGCATGCCTCTAGAGCCAGCAAATTTATTTTTCTTTTATCTCTTTTTTTTGCATTTTTATCTCATTTTTCCCTACATTTACATTATTCTTGTAAGAAGTCCAGCTGTCATTGTTAGCAGTTCTGGCCTTTTGTATTCCAAGCTAAGTAAATGGAATATTTTAATTTGTAATACTACTTTCCTCCTTTAGTTACGAACCTTTCAGTTTCCAAGCATTCACTTGGACGTTTTCTATAGCCACCAGAAAATCTCTCTATATATATAAAGGAGGGAATGGAAGAGATGACTTGGTACCTCTCTTAGGCCAAGAATCACATTTATTTATATTTTTAGATTTTAGGGGTTTTTTTCTATTTTTTTCCTTTATTTTCCTTGTTTTAACAAGCCTTAAAGTCACGTCTCTTCATGTCAATTAATGAAAAATGAGAAACACAGTGATATGTTAAAAACTCAGTCGTTGCCTTACTTTTAACAGTTTTCTTATTAATTTTTAAATAACTACACCTTAAATATCTTTTGTAACCGTCACTATTTTAATTCTCTAGCCTCAAATATACAATCCTTAGTATATTAATCTTGCATTACTAAATTTGGAGGATGGATCGTCGCTTTCCTCTAACAGCTTTGAACCAATCATTTTTGTGGAAGATTATTTACCACGGAGATGAAGTCTCTTTTCGAGTTGCGACTACCCTTGTCTTCCTCATTTGCTAGCTTTGTTGCCAAGGGACGTGAATTATTTTGCTTCAGTTTTGGAGTTTTCATCTGATGCTTGAAAGTGGAGATTTTAAAAATAGATTCGTTTTTTTTATTTTCACGATCTTTTTTGTATATATGGTTAGAGTATAATTGTTCAAATATATTATTTAATTTGTTACCAGTTATTTTGTGTTTCACTTGGTACACATTGTTTTTCCTTATTATTCATGTGGGTCTCCTTGAAAACTTTGTACGTTTATTCCTTACATCAGTACATGTATTTCCTGTGTGGTGATTTGCAAGGCCTACAAGGATCGGTGTAATTGCCGAATACCGACAAAAGAGTCTCAAGGAGAAGTTTCAAAATACAACATCTGTTGAAACCATTGACATCATTTTTTTTTGTACTCTATGTGTCTTTGGAGTTAGGGTCTAATGGAACCTTGCAATGGAAGTGATGTAATTGCTTTGGAACAACTGATCAAAGGTCTAGATTCTGAATACTTACTTTAAATTTTAATTTCTATGTTATTTTGAATTGATTTCCTTTTCAATTTAGGAAAAGTACTTGATAAATATTCTTTAGATCTGCTATTTTTCTAAATCTGTCTGATAGGTTGTAAAAGGTATCCCTTGAAGGGCAGAAGTCTTGGATAGAAAACAATAAGTAACGACGTATGTTTTACATAATCCTGTTTATAAGTATTATCTTTCACCAATTGCATTGGTATTTAGAATGACATAGAATATCTTGAGGCTTAGTTGATCTTTTCATATATGCTATTCTAACTATTCGCTCAACTTTAATTCTTTCGCATCTACTTGCTCCATCCTTTCCTATTCTCTTCTCTTTCTTTTTTTTGCGCTCTTCACTAGCTAGAGAACTAATGTTATGATTCTAATGTCGACCTAAAGTGTGAAAGAAATCCTGAAGGGTGATGATTAACAAAAGAAAAATGTCCCAAGCAATTCTGAATCCAGATTATCATTGATTTAATTTTTAGTAAAGATTTTTGTTGGTGTTTATTAACGGATCTAGATTATTTACACTCAATATTAATCTTATTCAATGATGAATTTTACAAACATCCATATCATGAAATGTTCGACAGTTTGAGAAGCACTATAGCGTACACCATGAAATTGAATGCTATGCTTTTTGTGTACCCAAAAGTAAGAAGAAACGACAATTAATTATTTGAAATGATCAATTGATATTGAGAAGGCAATTACATCAACAAATAAATGTTACGATGGGAAATATGTAAAAGACAAAATCGATAAGGCCTTTTCAGCTATTCATTAGAATGTAGAGGCTCTTGAGATATTCTTATTATATTTGGTTTTGCAAGAACCTACCTTTTCGTTATTTTCAATAATGGGGATATAAAAAAAAGGATAATTCATAGTTTAATGATATTATTTATTACCGTGCAAAGCGCGGATATATTACTTAGTTTAATATAAAACAGTAGCTTAATGGGGACATCATGGGTGTGTTTTCGAGAAGATGCTGCCGGAAAACCAGCCAGCTTTTGGAGGTGTTGGGATGCAATAAAGGTAAATTAAAAAGAAACCAAATCAGGTAAGTTAATTTTTTAAATATTGGAACCAAACCAAACCAATTAAATCGGTTTTTTGCTGATTTGGTTTTGTCGGTTTTTCGATTCCCCCCCTCCCCCGGTTATTTATCGTTTTTTCTTAAATATAAGACATACACTACCAAACACATATTCCATCGACTACATTTTCAACGTAACACTATCAAATCAAATTATTGATAATAATTGAATCAAATAGTGAAGAATAATTTAAGGACTTAATTAAAAATGTATTATTTAACATGAAATAGATTCTTGTACTTCAAAAAAAAACTACCATTCAAACTAGAATGTAAAGGCAAAAAACTAGATTATTATAATAACAGAGAATTAGATTAAAAGTGTAAATAATTAACATGTACCATAAAATTTTAGAAACTTTGTATAAAAACATACATATAAATAGGTTTAATAATAAATTTTAAGTAGCTTCTTATATAGTCGGTTTGATTCGTTTTTTTTGGTTATTTTTTTATTAAATTCAAAACCAAACCAAACTTAATCAATTTTTAATTTTCGATTTGGTTTGATTTTTTGAATTTTTATGAACACCCATGATGCAGGTAATGCTGGGTGAAATGATTGAGAAATTTCCCATAATATATGCACACACACATTGAGTTCAATGAAAGCAATATATTTCACTTTTGTTAATTAATTAAAGTTGAAACTGAGTTTTCAAAGATGAGTTATAGACGATTTTTCAATGCTTTTAACGTTCTCTTTGTTATTTCGTGCCAATGAATATAGCCTAACCTTATAGATATTTTAACTAAAAATATTAAAAACATGATTTAAGGGAAAATAGTAGACTTGAGATAGTCTCAGAAAAAGCCAAAAACTATAAACTACAATTTGTCTTTTCCAATTAAGAAGACGAGAGAACATATCACTATGGAAGTAAAAAAAGTATGGGATGATTCGATTTCAATTTATTTTTAATATGTATTTGCATATTCGTTTTATAAATAACTCATATGTATATCTTATCTTATATATTTGTTATTTTTAATTTTTTATATTTAGTATAGTTAGACGAAATTTTAACAATGAAGTGCGAACAAGTTTACTAGTTCTTTACTATTGTCACGAATTTTCTCGGGATCACGACATTTCACAGTGATTGTGATTGTATTGGCCTTCTCATCATACACCTGGTCTCTAATTTCTCTTGCACAAGATTTTAACATCACAAAAAAAAAATCAAATTAATTTTATCCATATATGATCATATATAAGTCAAAAAAAATAATCTACCAGTAACATTCTCTCCTGTAATATACAAAGCAGCCTTTGATACTAACCACATGGACCTCAGAAAATATAATTAGCGTCCTGGATTCATGTTGAACTATTATACTTTTTGATAAGTTTTATATTACTCTTTTATTATTATTCAATTATTTTATATCGATTCGCTTTTGTTCTGATTTACAAGCTTTCCCATTTTTCAAGATTTTAGAGTTTTTCTTTATCGCATTTCCTATATTTGTGCTTTTTTAAGTTCCGAGTAGCCATTTATATTCCTGCAATTTATGATCCACCAAAACTTTGACTCTTTCATCAATTACCACCTTCCATAAAGTAATTCTAAATATAATGCTTTTTTTTTTTTTTCCAACGCTATTACTTTAATTTTGAAATTTCATAATGAATTCAACTATTCAATCACAATTCCTTAACTTGAACAAATCCAAATATATTATACAACTGCTTGTATTATTCATGGAAATAACCATTCTTTTCAATCACGGAGTACAAGCTTTACTATCAATCATCTCTGTTTCCGGAGATTGTTCTTCTTTTTTCTTGCTTTCTTTAATATCACCGTAAAAGTATGAAAGAAATCCCCATAGAGAGAGAGCAAGTGAAACTCCTTTTTCTGCACTGAACTTTTCACCGTAGATAAAAACAGCTAAAACTTCCGTTATAGGTAGTAGAACGGAAATCAAAATCCCCGACACTAAAGAAGAAGCCGAATAGATGACGCCAATGGTGCCTAAGAAGTAGAATTGCAAAATTATTGCGCTCCATATTATCAAATTATAATATCTGCCTTCTCCAAGTTCAAATGCTTTTGCCTCCGTTGAAATTGCCTGAAAGATATTTTTAACCGTACCATCAATATTTTTACTTTTTCTTGTGTCTGTTTGGACCGGATTTAACTTGCAAATATGCAACTAATTTTGTAACAAAATTAGTAGATAACAAACCTTAGTTTCTAGGTAACTAATTCCACTTATTAGTTATGAGTGATTACCTATAGTTATCAATAACATGACGTTATGGTGAATTCTTTTATACTGTCAAGGGACAGAAGTTAAGAGTTGTGTATCATAAACAAATTTAAGTGATATACATTGGCAATATAATTTTTTTTTCACTGTCAATGTAGTTTAACATATTAAGTATGATGGTTACTATTTTATCATATTACCAATAAAATTCTTATCATATAGGTATAAATGAAAACCTTTAGAATGATGTTTACATGTAATTACCTTAAAATTATCAAATACTTAATATGGTTTATTATTGTATAAAACTTAAATCATATTAGTAATTTCGTTAAAGCCAAAGACATTTATTACTCCCTCCGTCAATTTACGTGGCAGCATTTCCCTTTTCGTCCGTTCAATAAAAGAATTTCAGCGTTTTATATTTGAAATAAAAATTCACTTAAACTTTTCATTTTATCCTTAATAATGACAAATAAGTTTTAGTCATAAACTTGTTATGATATGTTTAACAACATAAGTTTCGAATCACAAAAATCTTAGGAGTACATAGTGACAATCACAAGTTTCAAAAGTCTAATTATAGTCACACAAATTCATTACAAAAAACTTTACAGCTAAAATTACTCCATCGTTCACTTTTACTTGACATGTATACTAAAAATACATTTTTATTTTTACTTGTCACTTCATATCAAGAGAAGACAAATTTTTTTTCCTGTTATACCCATAATATTTATTACTCATTTCAATTCATTTTCTCAAATCCAATAAATTATGCATCAATTAATAAGGGTATCATGATAAATTATGTACTTTATTTATTATTTCTTAAGGGGCGTGAAGTCAAAACGTGTCAAGTAAGAGTGAACAGAGGAGTAATAAATGGACAACAGGCAAATGGACAGGATTCAAATTGAGGAAAGAGAAAGGGAGAGAGACCTGAAAGTCCTTGTTAATGATCATCCCAATTGTTGCAACAATGGTGGCAACAAAGCAATACACTGTCTGAAACTCTAACACAAGTGTGTAAGTAATAGCTTGATGTGCCTTTTTGTAAATCAACTCCACCAAAGGAAAAATAAGCCCAGACAAAGCAGCAGCTGCTAGGGTCATGATAAACCCTAAAATATACTCTTTCTTTGGCTCTCCCTCTGGTTGATCACCTCCAGAGTGTAGCGCCAAAAGCACTGCGCCAACCGTCAACAAAAAGACGGCGTTGACTGAGTAAGAAGTGAACTTCAGCTTCACTATAAGGAAAGCAAAGCCGGCGGTGAAAGCAAGTTGCGTAGCAAACAGAAGTCCACTAGTCGAAACAGGCAATTTAGCTGTGCCATAAGCGTAAAAATAGTTCGCAAATCCTTGTAGGACTCCGATTCCTATAGTGGCCACGAAAATCCGGGGAGTCATCAGAATGACCTTCATATTATTATTGTTGTTGATGTCATTATTTATATTAATTTTGCGACGATAGAAGTAGGAAATGGCCAAAGGGATGAAATTTATTGGCCAAGCAACAGTTTGTAGCCAGGTTGATAGCCAAATTCTATTGCCTCCTTTGATGAAATAAAGGCGCATGAGCAAAGGGGTACCACAGGTTCCCACAGCTAGAATTATACAGTTGATGACAAGAAGAACCTTCTTCATTTTTGAGCTTACTTGAGGTTCCATTTTCTATGGAGGACTATATTGAACTACTTTTTCTTCTTATGTTGAGTCATATATATAGGTATTATGACGTCAATAAGGTCTTGTCGTATTCTAAGTATGAATTTCCTGATAATTAAGGTGAGGAACAAAATGGCCCACAATATGGGAGCCGGGAAAGAAGGATCATGCTTGATTTAGGTAAATATTAATTTGGAAAATAACTTTAAAGCATATGGAATTATAACAGTTTTGGAACAGGTCAAGATAACAAAGAGGGAAATCATTTAACGAGGACGCTGAAATAAATATCGAAATTAACGAGGAAGGATTATATATATATATATATATATATATATATATATATATATATATATATATGAATCTCAATTTCATCTTTATACCCATCTAAGAATCTCCTAATTCTGTAAACGCCCAAGGCATTAAAGTATCTGGTTTATTTGAATCCAGCACTTTCAACATATATCATAAATTTATGTGAAAATTCACTTAAATTTACAATAAATAGTAGATATGCATCTATAATTTAATAAGTACGATTAATTCGATGTTGAAAACTTTAAAGGGTGAACTCATAAGGTTTAAATCCCCTCGAGCTAACACCTCAGTGAGTGGACTATTCATCTTATGCATTTTTTAAACATTGAGCTGTTCTCATATGGTAGATCCTAGAATATGCTCGTGCACAGTTTATATCTTCGATTTTTCATCTGTACTAATCTTAGCGGATGCTCATTGCCCGTGTAGCCTGTTTTATTGAGTTTTTTTAAAAGAAAAAGTTACTTAAATATTATATTAAAATTTATGTTTGAATTATACAATAAAAGTGTAAGTTTTTAAAAATATTGAACGTTAATCCTATATAATTAACTTAATAAAATAAATTGACTCATAAAATTGCTCAATCATCGGTTAAAAAGTTTTAAAGTTTTTGGTATTTATTTTATGCAAAATCCATATTACTAGAATTTTCCATTGTCCATGCAAGTTCATATTGGTTAAAATTTTCACTACTACAATTTTATCTAATTGGAGTTTATCTTTTTGAGAAATTGAGAAAAATCTTACTAATAGCTCGTGTTTCCTTGTAGCTAGGGGTGTTCAAACCGAACCGGAAAACCAAACCAAATCGATTAAAAAACCCGATTAGGTTTTGTTTGACTTGGTTTGGTATTGAGTAAAAAAATCCGAACCAAACCGTCATATAAATATATAAATTTTATTTATATTTTTAAGACTTTATAGTGAATTTTCTTTAGAAAATGTATGTGTTACTAAAAAAATTCTCCCATTAGAATATATTAATAGATCATATGTTTGTCAATTTTTTCCATATTTACTAAATATATATTCACTTATCAAAGCGTTATCTATAATTTTAACAAAGTAAGATTGAAATAATATTCATGTAACAAAAAAATCCGAAAACTCGAAAAACCCGACAAAACCGAACAAATCCAAATCGATATAGTTGGTTTGGTTCGATTTTGATAAAAATCGAACCAACCCAGTCTATATACACCCCTACTTGCAGCCGTGATTGCAAGGGGTTTTCTTAGACTTTGAATTTCTTGTCTACCTACTCTATTGATTCTTGTCTATTATGTTATAAATAATGTAGTTTATCCACCGTCGAATTCATAAATATGTAAAATTCAACAATTTGCGTATGACCCACATCAATGAGTAAGTTGAAAAAAATTATATAAACATTATTAAATAATGTGGTTGAATTATAAAATAAGAAATTAATTAAAGAAAACAAATAAGTTTTTGAAAATGATAAATGTTGATCCAGTTTAGATAGTCAATAAATTAAGAAAGAAGTTTTTCCTCATATAAGTCCTCAGATATCTTCTGTAATTTAGAGAACTTCTGCGCGAATATCTTATAAAAATTGGCGTGACTCTTAATACTATATAATAATCACTTTTGTTCTATTTTATGATTTCTTTCACAACCAATAATATAATTCTCTTCTTATGGAAACAAATATATGTATCCTAAGTGTTTTTGTCAGCTTGGGTTTGATTCTTTTGCTAATTAATTGCTTAAATTTTTAAAGTATCTGTTCTCAACATTATAGGAAATAGTTTATTTTTTGTTGATTCATATGTTCATCTCAAGTTTTAAATATTTAACTGTAATTAAAAATTTATTTACTAAAAATTTTATTTTCAAATGTAATGAATGTCAAATGCAAAATTCTTGAGAGATAAAAATATTCTTGAAATATTAACGGAATTTTATTTCCATCAAAATATGAATAAATTTTTGGCCTAATATCAAATTCACAAATTGCCTCACAATTACCTCCTTTATATGTTGTACCAAAAGGTATGTCATGCCTTTTCTTTTAATTCGATGTGTGTAACTTATTTTGACAAGATAGTGTGTACGTTGATACCAAAGATATTCATCTTTAAAAAAGTGTGCTTTTAAAAGTTAGATTTAGTGCTATAATTTATGCACCTATTTTCTTTATTGCTTATTCACTTTGACAAAAACTATTTATAATATTTGCATATATAATATAAAACTAGTATTAGTACTCACGCAGATGTGCGGACACTAATTATGTTAAATATTTAAGTTATTTGGATTGTATGTAATTAATCTTAAAATTTACACTTTCTCAGAATATAGATAATCATTGGATATTAACTACATGAAAAAAATTAACCATTTCTTCTATTTTTCTTTTTTGATATCATTCTTGCCGGTGTCATTGGATCCTAAAACTAGCCAGAAAGCAAAATAATAACTCATATTTATGGCAAAACAATCAAATGTTGAGACAATGAATGACTCTTTGGATAATACTTAACTCTTTTACTACTACTTGAACTCTTATTTGGTGGGTTGATATTTCTTAAAAAATATTTCTTTCATAAAATTTCAGTTTCTAAAACTTTATTTTTTAATAATAATTATTTTTATAATAATGTAATTGAAAATATCATTCTTAATTCAAAACTGATTTTAGTTGGCTATCTAAAAATATAAAAAATTCTTTAGCTAGTGAATTTTTTTTATTCCATTTTGATATTTGACATTAACCATGTTAAATATCTGAGTTATTTTAATTATATGTAAATAACCTTAACAGTTAAACCTTCTAAATAATTATAGATAATCGTCAGACATTAATTAAGAAACACTACATGAAAAAAAGACTAACATTTTCTCAATTCTCGTAGCGATAATTTTATTTTTGCACTATTCTAATAGTTGTCATTGGAACCTAAAAATAGCCACAAAGTGAAATAATAACTCATATTTATGGCAAAGCTCAAAGGTTGACACGATATAAACGATTATTTGATTACGACGTGACTCTTATACTACGACTTGAACTCTTATTTGGTATGATATTATCTTTCAAAAACTATTTCTATTTGGAAATTTCAATTTCTAAAACTTTATATATATTATAATAATGATTATCTTTATAATGATGCAAGTGAAGATATTATCCTTAATTTAAAATTCACTTTAGTCGGCTATCTAAAAATTTAAATGATTCTTTTGCCGGATTTATTTCAGTATGACTTCACTTTAAGTTTATCGATATCTCTATCCCTAGAATTTGAATTTTTAATACCCTATATATACAAAAAATTTGTTCTTTGAATCATTAAATGTTAAATTAGTTGATTATTATTATAAAACATTGCATATATTATTTTAAAATTGTCAAGTAGTTTATTTTTCGACACCATACTTGGCTTAACCTCAATGCAAACTACTCAAATTGTATTCCAATTCAAATTCGAATATCATATCAGTTTGTTAGTAATAGTGATTTTTTAAAAACGACATATAATGTAAATTAAAAAAATATATTCCAAGATATCCCTATCTTATAATCTATGTATTTGGGTTAGAAAAAAAATATTTGAAATAAATGAGATTAACTTTTAAATTTTTTATACTCAACAAAGATGAAACATAAGAAGAAATTTGTTGTCATCTTTTATTCTGGTTTTCAGATCTTTCTAACATTTTTTTTCAATATTTTTTTTATCTTATTTTTTATGTCATTATTTCTTTTATTACAAAAAATTAATTAATTTCACTATAAAAGGATGAGTTTTAATAAAAATTGTCTACATATGAACTTTAATTATATTTTTAGTTTTTGGTTGAAATTATTTCATTTTTTTTTTTTGGCGTTATCTAATTAGCCTAAATAGGTGCTAACCCGACCACTTAAATTAAAAAATTGAATGATGTGTAATTTATATATAATCCATATATAATATGTGTATAATCGTGTGTTGTCGGTATATCATCTATTTATATTAGCTATAAAAAGTAAACATTAATAAATATGCCCGGATATTATATAATTATTCCATAAGATTTTGATTTTTTGAGTTTATCCATGATATAACTTCTATTATAATAATTTTAAAACTCTCTACTCATGTTCAAAAATATCTTATCTTTTTATTATCTTTGAAGTAAAAAAAGTAAAGAGTTTTTCGAAATAATTTGTTTACATTTAAAAAAAAATATTTCACGTCATACCAATTTTTTCTTTATATATACTCTTTGTTACACTTAAAAATCGCTATAGAAACTATCAATTAGAAACCAATTTCTCTCTTGTTGAGTTTGAAAAAAATCTTTCACATAATCTAATGATTCAAAACTAATATTCGTACTCTTACAATATTAGCTTGACTACAGCTAAATGAAGGGATTTCAGCTTATACCCTTCAATTCCTTGAATGTGCTAATTTGAAATTAATGATAGCAATTGTATAGCCAAAGTTTTGTTATTTGTTTGATGTCCATTTATGCAAATTGACTCTTCAAACAAATATTTTTCAAGAAAAAAAAACAATTTTTTTTTTTAAAATATTGACTGATTTTGTGATGTTTCTTTCTCTAGCATGTATGTTTACTTTATAATATATGTAAGTAAACTTTTATTTGGTTTTATAAACTCTTTTTTGTTATTTGGATAAACATAGACGTGTACCCTATATATTACATTTATTTTAAAAGAAATTTATTTTATTCAAATCTACCTACAGTGTTTCAACGAACTATACTTATAGGGTTTTAAATGTGAAAGAGTTTTATAGTTATATGGAGTTTTTTTTTTTTGCTAGAGGCGAAGTAGTATTTAAATAATTTAAAAAAATAACAAAAGTTCCTAACATGATTTCATATGATCATTAACCGAATTAAGTATGATAAAAAAAATTAATTTTTATTTTAAATTTGAATTTTAAAACTTTATCTATAAATTTAACACACACACACACACACACACACACACACACACACACATATATATATATATATATATATATATATATATATATATATATATATATATATATATATATATATATATATTTGTATTTAATTAAAATAGTCAAATATCGAACAAAGTTACCATATACTATTGACATTTATTAGTTTGTCACTTGGCTTAACTATAATGTCAATTATATATAGTAACTTTCTTGAGTTAATATATACTAGTATTAGTACCCGTGCGGATGCGCGGACATTAATCATGTCAAATATTTAAGTTATTTGGATTGTATGTAAATAATATTAAAATTTACACTTTCTCAGTAAATATAGATAATCATTGGATATTATCTATTTTTCTTTTTTGATACTATTCTTGTCGGTGTCATTGGATTCTAAAAATAATCAGGAAGCAAAATAATAACTCATATTTATGGCAAAACAATCAACTGTTGAGATAATGAATTACTCTTTGGATAAGACTTAATTTTTTTACTACTACTTGAATTCTTATTTGGTGTGTTGATATCTCTTAAAAAAATATTTCTTTCTTAAAATTTCAATTTCTAAAACATTATTTTTCAATAATAATTATTTTTATAATAATGTAATTGAAAATATTATTCTTAATTCAAAACTCATTTTAGTTGGCTATCTAAAAATATAAAAAATTCTTTAGCTAGTGAAATTTTTTTGCTCCATTTTGATATTTGACATTAACCATGTTAAAAATCTGAGTTATTTGAATTATATGTAAATAACCTTAACATTTAAACCTTCTAACTAATTATAGATAATCGTCAGATATTAATTAAGAAACACTACATGAAAAAAGACTAACATTTTCTCAATTCTCTTTTTGCACTATTCTAGATGTCATTGGAACCTAAAAATAACCACATAGTGAAATAATAACTCATATTTATGGTAAAGCACAAAGGTTGACACGATATAAACGATTCTTTGATTACGACGTGACTGTTATACTACGACTTGAACTTTTATTTGATATGATTTTATCTTTCAAAAAATATTTCTATTTTGAAATTTCAATTTCTAAAATTTTATATATATTATAATAATGATTATCTTTATAATGATGCAAGTGAATATATTATCCTTAATTTAAAATTTACTTTAGTCGGCTATCTAAAAATTTAAATGATTCTTTGGCCGGATTTATTTTAGTATGACTTCACCTTAAGTTTGTCGATATCTCTAGCCCTAGAATTTTAATTTTTAATACCCTATATATACAAAAAAAAATTCTTTGAATCTTTAAATGTTAAATTAGTTGATTATTATTATAAAATATTGCATATATTGTCTTAAAATTGTCAAGTAGTTTATTTGTCGACACCATACTTGGCTTAACCTCAATGCAAACTACTCAAATTGCATTCCAATTCAAATTCGAATATCATATCAGTTTGTTAGTAATAGTAATTTTTTTAAAATGACACATAATGTAAATTAAAAAAAAAATATTCTAAGATATTCTTATCTTATAACCTATGTATTTGAGTTGAAAAAAAAAATTGAAATCGATGAGATTAACTTTCAAATTTTTTATACTCAACACAGATGAAACATAAGAAGAAATTTGTTGTCATCTTTTATTTCTCGTTTTTAGATCTTTCTAACATTTTTCAATATATTTTTTCTTTTATCTTATTTTTCATGTCATTATTTCTTTTGTTACAAAAAATTAATTTATTTCACTATAAAAGGATGAGTTTTAATAAAAATTATCTACATATGAACTTTAATTATATTTTTAGTCTTTGGTTGAACTTATTTCATATTTTTCTTTTGGCTTTATCTAATCAGCCTAAATAGGTGCTCACCTGACCACTTAAATTAAAAAATTGAATAATGTGTAATTTATATATAATTCACATGTAATATGTGTATAATCATGTGTTGTCGGTATATCATCTATTTATATTAGCTACAAAAAGTAAACAATAAATATGGCCGGATATTATGTAAATATTCCATAAGATTTCGGTTTTTTGAGTTTATCCATGATATAACTTCTAATATAATAATTTTAAAACTCTCTAGTAATATTTAAAAATATCTTATCTTTTTATTACCTGTGAATTAAAAAAAGTAAAGAGTTTTTTCGAAATAATTTGTTTACATTTTAAAAAAAAAAAATTTCACGTCATACCAATTTTTTCTTTATATATACTCTTGTTACACTTAAAAGCCGCTATAGAAACTATCAATTAGAAAGCAATTTATCTCTTGTTGAGTTTGAAAAGAAAAAAACCTTTTCACATAATCTAATGATTCAAAACTAATATTCTTCAACGAAAAAAATATTATACCCTTGCAATATTGGCTTGACTATAGCTAAATGAAGGGGTTTCAGCTTATACCCTTCAATTCCTTGAATGTGCTAAATTGAAATTAACGATAGCAATTGTATAGCCAAAGTTTTGTTATTTGTTTGATGTCCATTGATGCAAATTAACTCTTCAAACAAATATTGTTCAAAAAGAAAAAAGAAACTACTTTTTTATTTTATTTTAATATTGACGGATTTTGTGATGTTTCTTTCTCCACCATGTATGTTTACTTTATTATATATGTAAGTAAACTTTTTATTTGGTTTTGTAAACTCTTTTTTGTTATTTAGATAAACATAGACGTGTACCCTATATATTATATTTATTTTAAAAAAATTTCATTTTATTCAAATCTAGCTAAAGTGTTTCAAAGAACTATACTTGTAGGAATTTAAATGTGAAAGAGTTTTATAGTTATATGAAGTAGTTTTTTTTTTTTGCTAGAGGTGAAGTAGTATTTAAATAATTAAAAAAAATAACAAAAGTTCCTCACATGATTGCATATGATCATTAACCGAATTAAGTATGATAATATGATAAAAAAAGATAAATTTTATTTTAATTTTAATTCGAATTTTAGAACTTTATCTATAAATTCAAAATTGTCTTTTAATATATATATATATATATATATATATATATATATATATATATATATATATATATATATATATATATTTGAATTAAAAGACAATTTTGAATTTATAGATAAAGTTCTAAAATTCGAATTATTTAACTAAAATAGTCAAATATAAAATAAAGTTACCATATACTATTGACAATTATTACCTTGCCACTTGGCTTTATCAATTTAAGATCTTACTAAATTAAAATACATAATACTACGAGTTCCTATATGGTTCAAATAAGGAAAAACTTTAGTATCTAAACTTAAGTTGATTTTAAAGTTTTAAATATTAGAAATAATTAGATGGCCATCTTGTCCACTGTAAACTTTATTTTTAAAGAATAAAAAATACGAAAATTATTTTGCTAAAAGTTTTCGTACTTTTAATATAATGTAGGTATATGTCCCAAACATCTTTTCAAAGTTCCTTTAAATACTTGGCTGTTATAATTAAATATTTGATGTAATTCTCCAAGTAAGTAAGAATTAGTGAGCAAGATATATTTATGTACATGGTAAGAAGTTTTTGTGAACATGAATTGTTTGCCTAGTTAGTCAAGTTTATTTTTGTGCATATTTTGCTTTGAAGTTTATACAACTACAATATATTTTCTACAATGTTTTTTTAAATCTATTTTATTTTTATTTGCAAATTCACTAACCATAAAAAGTTGTGGGACTTATGCCTTGGCCCTTGTTACTTTGAAGCTAACATCTCACCTATTCGTATACTACTTGTCTCCCCTGCACCTTTGCTTTCCAAAATGTAGGTGGAACCCCATATATATATAGGGCTATAAATAATATTCATAGTAGTATTTTGTTTAGAGCTTAGGTATACGTCTCCATCTTGGTTCTTTATGCATCCTTTTAGAAAATGCCAAGCGCTGCATGCTAAGTTAACAACGTAATAAGTCCTGCATATAACAAGAATAATTATTTAAGAATAAAAATGTTGATGAATATGGACCATGAACATTTTATATATTAAATAAGTGTCTAACTAATCAATTAGCTGCATAAAATAACCATGTCGAGTCGTCAAACTTTTTATTAGAATCTTTCATGTTCGTCCTATGAGGATTGTCTTCATCCCTTTCTTTCTTTCTTTCCCCAACTACTTTTCAAACACATGATTCATGCTTCATATGTACGGAAATAGGATTTGATCATATAGATGGTTTAAAATAACGTCCAGCTTTTATTGAAGAGGCCTTCGACGATGAGCATTGTTTACCCTCAAAATCGGATAATAATTAAATTTGTAAGTGATTTTAAGGATACTGTATGATGAATCTATTCGATACAAATGATAAATATTGCTAAAATAAACAGATAAACAGATATAATAAATTATTAAACCGCTTGAAAATAAAGAGGGGATAATTTGGACTCAAGGGCAGCCTCAATGAGGTATCCGTCCTCGGTCTCGTGCTTATAGTAATGAAACACTGATCGACTATGTAAGAATGAATGACAGAAAATAATAGTATATTGCTTTGACATTCTGTTACATGGGTTTAATGAATAATCAGACCCCCTTTATATAGTATGAGAATCCTACTCTAGGTACAATTTCATAAAAGGTAAAAATCTCCCATTTAACTAATTACTGGATTTTTGCCGGTATGTGCCAGATCGTCACCGTGATACCCGGCTTGTCACGACCCGGATTTCCCACTCTCGGGAGTCGTGATGGCGCCTACTAGTGTGAGCTAGGCAAACCGACTTTTGATCAAATTACCCCTTTTCCCATTTTAATCCTTTACAAGAAATTATGAGCAATAACTTAAAGACAACGGAATTTATATCAAGCGGAAGAAAAATAATAGAATTACTGAGTACAACCAATACAATTGTTTAAACAAGACTACCTATAACTGGAGTCACAGCTTCACAAACAGTCTAAGAGTACTACAAATAAAGGTTTGAAAGAAATAAAAGATACACTATTTCTAAAATAAGTAAAGGAAACATGATAAAGGAAAGATAGGAGGTGACGTCAAGGCCTGCGGATGCCTGTAGGACTACCTCGGATCACCTGGCGAACAAGAAACTGCAATCTCACTGCGGTCCGAAGTCTACAGTACTGGGATCTACACAAAAGAGTGCAGAGTGTAGTATCCGCACAGTCGACCCCATGTGCTGGAAAATGCTCAGCCTAACCTTGGCGAAGTAGTGACGAGGCTAGGACCAGACTAGCAAATAAACTTGTGCGGTTAAATCATATACAACGGAAATAGAAACAGATAATCACAATTAAAATTGGACGGGGGAAACATGCTGCGGGGAGTAACAGATAACAACAGAATATCAAGAGGAATATAAAGAAACCAAAATCCAATTACTAACAAGGATAGGGAAAACAAATGCAGAGTTCACTTTCATTTCACATCTCGTTGCAGGCGTGCAACCCGATCCCATTTCATGTATCTCGTTGCAGGCGTGCAACCCTCTCCCATTTCACATATCTCGTTGCAGGCGTGCAACCCGCTCCCATTTCACATATCTCGTTGCAGGCGTGCAACCCGCTCCCATTTCACATATCTCGTTGCAGGCGTGCAACTCGCTCCCATTTCATATCTCTCCGTGGCGGCGTGCCACCCGATCCCATTTACAAATCAACAACAATCACAAAAGAATTCCGGTAAGGGAACAATTATATTTCAACAATATACCGACAAGGAAACAATAATATCAAGACAACATCCCGGCAAGGGAACAATAATGATAATAACATCCCTGCAAGGGAACAGTAATGATAATAACATCCTAGCAAGGGAACAATAATGATAATAACATGTGAATCGCAATAAACCACAACGAAGTCATAACAATTACAATACAAGACTCACGGGCATGCTTGACACCGACATATAGATACTCGTCACCATGCCTATACGTCGTACTCCACAATTAACACGTAGCAAATAAGATACGACTCCTAGTCCTTCAATCTAAGGTTAGACCAAACACTTACCTCGATGACACAAACACAATTCAAGCCTCTACTATCGCTTTACCTTGTGATTCCACCACCAATTTGCTCGTATCTAGCCACAAGTTACTTAATTACATCAATAAGTGCAAAATGAATCAATCCTAATGCATGAAAATGAGTTTTCTAAAGTTTTACCCAAAAAGTTAAAAATCGCCCCCGGGACCACATGGTAAAAACCCAAGGTTCGAACCAAAACCCGATTATCCATTCCCCCACGAACCCAAATATATCATTTGTTTTGAAATCGGACCTCAAATTGAGGTCCAAATCTTAATTTTTGAAAAACCTAGGTTCTACCCAAAACACCCAATTTCCTCCATGAAAATCATTGATTTTGAGTTGAAATCATGTGAAAATATGTTAATCATTGAAGAAAACGAGTTAAAATTGACTTACATTCGATTTGGAAGAAGAGTTGTCTTTAAAAAATCGCCCAACAGTGTTTTGGTTTGAAAGAGTGTGAAAAATGAAAGATTCTCGGCTAAGTTATAAAATTGCAGGTTGCAAATCTTGCATTTGCAACCAGGATTCACAATTGCGAACCCAGACTTCTGCTAAGTTGGGAATTGCGAACAACTTCTCGCATTTGTGAGTTGGGAATTGCGAAAAATGCGTCGCATTTGCGACGACTGGCTAAAAGGGGAGGCATCACATTTGCGATCAATTCCTCGCATTTGCGAGGTAGCTGGCCTGGGCCATTGTTCGCATTTGCGACAAGGCCTTCGCATTTGGGAACTTGCATTTGCGAGCCTGGCTTCGCATTGCGAAGCCTGCAGGCATGCACTGAAACAGCTGAAAACCTGCAATTCTCTACGTCCAAGTGGCCTATCCAAAACTCACCCGAGCCCTCGGGGCTCCAAACCAAATATGTGCACCAACCTAAAAATATCATACGGACTCGCTCATGCATTCAAATCACTAAATAAACATCAACAACTATGAATTTAGCATCAAAATCATGAAATTTATTAAGAACTTCAAATTTTCCAATTTCTCTCGAAACGATCCGATTCACGTCATTTCAAATCCGATTCTTACCAAATTTTATAGATTCGACTAAAATCACATATAAGACCTGTACCGGGCGCCGGAACCAAAACACGGGCCCGATACTATCGAGTTTTAAACTCATTTTGTTTCCAAAACTCAGAAATAATTTCAAAAAATAATTTTCTTTAAAAATTCATTTCTCGGGCTTGGGACCTCGGAATTCGATTCCATGCATACTTCCAAGTCCCATATTTTCCTATGGACCCTTCGGAACCATCAAATCACAGGTCCGGGTCTGTTTATCTAAAATATTGATCGAAGTCAACTTAAACTCATTTTAAATGCAAAATTCATCATTTTTCAAAGATTTTCACAAAATGGCTTTCCGACTACACACCCAGATTGTGCACGCAAATCGAGGTGATGCTGAAAGAGGTTTTTGAGGCCTCAAAATGCAGAATTTACTTTTAAAACAAGTCATCACATCCTCCACTTCTAAAATAACCGTTCGTCCTCGAACGGACAGAAGAAGGAAGTACCTGAGTCGGGGAAAAGATGGGGATAACGGCTCCGCATATCGGACTCGGACTCCCAGGTCGATGCCTCAGCAGGCTGGCCTCTCCACTGAACACGACTAGAAGGAAAACTCTTCGATCTCAACTGACGAACCTACTGGTCTAGAATAACTACCGGCTCCTCCTCATAAGACAATTCCTTGTTCAACTGGACAGTACTGAAATCTAACACGTGGGATGGATCGCCGTGATATTTCCGAAGCATGGACACATGAAACACTCGATGCACGACTGATAAGCTCGATGGCAATGCAAGTCTGTAAGCCACCTCTCCCACTCGATCAAGAATCTCAAACGGGCCAATGAGCCTAAGACTAAGCATCCCCTTCTTCCCAAATCTCATCACTCCCTTCATAGGCAACACTCGAAGCAATCCCCCCTCACCGACCATGAATGCTAAATCACGAACCTTATGGTCGGCATAACTCTTTTGCCTGGACTGAACTGTACGAAGCCTATCCTAAATAATCCTGACCTTGTCCAAGGCATCCTGAACCAGATCCGTACCCAACAACCGAGTATCCCTCGGCTCAAACCATCCAACCGGCGACCGACACCGCCTACAATACAAAGCCTCATACGGAGCCATTTGGATACTCGACTGGTGGCTGTTGTTATAGGCAAACTCTGATAAAGGCAAAAACTGATCCCACGAGCCTCCAAAGTCAATGGCACAAGCTCAGAGCATATCCTCCAAAATCTGAATAGTCCGCTCGGACTGCCCATCCGTCTGAGGATGAAATGTTGTGCTCAACTCAACCCGTGTGCCCAACTCTCGCTGAACTGCTCTCCAGAAATGTGAGGTAAACTGCGTACCTCGGTCTAAAATGATAGACACGGGCACACCATAAAGACGAACAATCTCTCGGATATAGATCTCAGCTAACCTCTCGGAAGAGCAGGAGACTGCCACAAGAACGAAATGTGCTGACTTGGTCAGCCTATCAACAATAACCCACACTGTGTCGAACTTCCTCTGAGTTCGTGGGAGTCCAACAATGAAGTCCATAGTGATCCGCTCCCACTTCCACTCGGGAAGCTCAATCCTCTGAAACAACCTACCAGGTCTCTGATGCTCGTACTTAACCTACTGACAATTCAAACACCGAGCCACATACGCAACAATATCCTTCCTCATTCTCCTCCACCAATAATGCTGCTGCAAATCCTGATACATCTTAGCGGCGCCCAGATGAGTAGAGTACCGGGAACTATGGGCCTCATCTAAAATCAACTCTCGGAGAACATCCACATTAGGCACACAAACTCGACCCTGCAATCTCAAAACTCCGTCATCACCTAAGGTAACCTATTTGACACCTTCGTGCTGCATCGTGTCTCTAAGGACACACAAATGGGGACCATCATACTGCCGATCACGGGTATGCTCTAATAAGGAAAAATGAGCTACTATTCAAGCTAACATACGACTGGGCTCCGAAACATCCAACCTCATGAACTGATTGGACAAAGCCTGAACATCCAAAGCAAGCGGTCTCTCACCGACCGGAATATAAGCAAGACTGCCCATACTGGCTGACTTTCTACTCAAAGCATCGGCCACCACATTGGCCTTTCTCATATGATATAAGATGGTGATATCATAGTCCTTTAATAGCTCCAACCACCTTCTCTGCCTCAAATTTAGCTCCTTCTGCTTGAATAAATACTGCAGACTCTTGTGATCCGTGAATACTTCACATGCTACGCCATACAGATAATGCCTCCAAATCTTCAATGCGTGAACAATAGCTGCCAACTCCAAATCATGAACCGGATAGTTCTTCTTATGAATCTTCAACTACCGTGAGGCATATGCAATGACCTTGCCATCGTGCATCAACACCGCACCAAGTCCAATACGAGATGCATCACAATAAACTGTATAAGGCCCTAAACCTGTGGGCAAAACCAACACTGGTGCCGTAGTCAGAGCTGTCTTGAGCTTCTGAAAGCTCGCCTCACACTCGTCCGACCATCTGAACTGGGCACCCTTCTGGGTCAACCTAGTCATCGGGGTTGCAATAGATGAAAAACCCTCCACAAACCGACGATAGTAGCCTACCAATTCCAAGAAACTCCAGATCTCTATAGCTGATAATGGTCTAGGCCAGTTTTTGACTGCCTCAATCTTCTTCAGATCGACCTGAATAACCTCTGTTGATACAACATGACCCAGGAATGCAACTGAACTCAGCTAGAACTCACACTTCGAAAACCTAGCATGCAACTGACTATCCCTCAAAGTCTGAAGAACCACTCTAAGATGCTGCTCGTGCTCCTCCCAACTACGGGAATAGATCAAAATATCATCAATGAAGACTATCACGAACAAATCCAAGTAAGGCCGGAACACTCGGTTCATCAAATCCATAAAAGCTTTTAGGGCATTTGTCAACCCGGATGACATTGCCAAGAACTCATAATGCCCGTACCGAGTGCGGAAAGCTGTCTTAGGGACATCAGTTGCCCTAATCCTCAACTGATAGTAGCCAGATCTCAAGTCAATCTTCGAGAACGCCTTGGCACCCTGAAGCTGATCAAACAAATCATCAATCCTCGGCAATGGATACTTATTCTTGATTGTAACCTGGTTCAACTGCCGGTAATCAATACACATTCTCATCGATCCGTCCTTCTTCTTAACAAACAACACTGGCACACCCCAAGATGAAACACTCGGTCTAATAAAACCTTTCTAAAGTAAGTCTTGCAACTGATCCTTCAACTCTTTCAACTCAGGCGGGGCCATACGATACGGCGTGATAGAAATGGGCTGAGTGCCCGGAGCCAAATCAATGCAAAAGTCAATATCCCTGTCGGGTGGCATACCTGGCAGGTCTGAAGGGAATACCTCAGGAAACTCAACGAACAATGAGCACAGAATCAATAGAAGGGACCTCAGCACTAGAATCACTAACATAGGCCAAATAGGCCAAACACCCCTTCTCGACCATACACCGAGCCTTTATGTAAGAAATAACACTGCGGGTAGAATGACCATGAGTCCCTCTCCACTCTAAATGAGGCAAACCCGGCAAGGCTAAGGTCACAATTTTGGCATGACAGTCCAAGATAGCTTGGTAAGGTGATAACCAGTCTATCCCCAATATGACATCGAAATCGACCATGTCCAGAAGAAGCAAATCTACACGAGTCTCAAGACCCCCAATCACAATTATACATGAACGATAGACTCAATCTACCATAATAGCATCACCCACCGGTGTAGACACATAAACAAGAGTGCTCAAAGAATCACTAGGCATGACCAGATACGATGCAAAATAAGACGACACATAGGAGTATGTAGATCCCGGATCAAATAAAACTGAAGCATCTCTACTACAAACTAGAATAATACCAGTGATAACTGCATCGGAAGCCTCAGCCTCGGGCCTGGCTGGAAGAGCATGACATCGGGGCTGGGCCCCACCACCCTAAACTACATCTCTAGGATGGCCTGCTGCTGGCTGGCCTCCACCTCTAGCAGCCTGAGCTCCACCTTTAATACCTCTACCTCTACCTCTACCCCCACCTCTAGCTGGCTGGGCGGGCTGTGGATCACCCAGTGCCTAAGCCATGACATGGGAAACCCTGATGCTGAGAGCTGCTCGATGCTCGAGGGCAATATATAGCAATGTGCCTCATGTCGCTATAAGTAAAACAAGCCCTCGGCTGCTGGGGCTGACGACCATGGAAACTCTGAAGTGGCGGTGCACTGATAAGAGCTAGTGGCGCACTGTAGGTCTGCTGATCTGAATACTGCATATGAGAGCCACGACCACCTGAAGCACCGTGAGAAATCTGAAGGGCTAACTGAAAAGTCCTAGGAGGATGGCCTCTACATACGAATCTCTGCCTCCAGACGAGGTACCGCTGAATCGGCCTAAATGACGAGGCCTCTTATTAGACCCCTGACCACCTCTATGCGATAGAACCATCTCAACTCTCCTGGCCACATTGGCCGCCTCCTGGAAAGAAATCTCACTCTCTGTCTCCTTGGCCATCTGAAGCTGAATAGGCTGGATAAGTCCCTCAATGAACCTCCTCACCCTCTCTCTCTCGGTGGGAAGTATGATAAGAGCATGACGAGCCAAGTCGATGGATCTAGTCTTATATTGAGTAACAGTCATAGAACCCTGCTGGAGACGCTCAAACTACCTCCGATAGATCTCTCTGAGTAACAGGGAGAAAATTCTCCAGAAATAGCTGAGTAAACTGCTCCCAAGTCAAATCTAGTGATCCGGCTGGCCTAGCCAAGCAATAATCTCTCCACCAAGTCTTGGCAGATCTAGACAAGAGAAAAGTAACAAAATCGACCCCATTGGTCTCCACTATCCCCATATTCCTGAGAACCTCGTGACATCTATCTAAATAATCTTGGGAATCCTCAGAAGATGCACCGTTGAAAGTAGTTGTGAAAAGCTTAGTGAATCTGTCCAACCTCCACAAAGCATCAGCAGACATAGCTGCTCCATAACCGGTCTGAGCTACCATACCCGGCTGAATTACTGGAGCCTGGAACTGGGGAGCTACCTGCTCCGGAGTGCGAGTAGCAGGAGTCTGAGCTCCTCTTTCAGCCTGAGAGACGGCTGGGGCTAAGGAAGTAAGCCTGCCTGGGTGACACTCTCCATAGGGCCCTCTAGACGGACCAGAGCGTCCTGGAGTACTAAGGTAGCAATAAACCCCTCTAGGTACTGAGCTGGGCCCACCAGAACTGTCGGGGCCGGAACCTCATCATCAAAGTCAACCTGAGGTTCCACCGCTGGTGCTGCTACTCTAGGCTAAGCTCTTCCCCTACCCCTGCCTCTAGCATTACCTCGCCCTCTACCTCTCGTGGGAGCTGCTGCTGGGGGCTCGAGCTGATGTTCAGTGGATGAGGAAGCGCGTGTTCTCGCCATATGCGAAAGAACAGAGTAGAAATCAAATTAAAATTGAGAAACTAAACCGCACGACAAGAAGGAATAAATGTGAAGTTTTTCCTAACTCTGTAGCCTTTGGGGGATAAATACAGACATCTCTGTACCGATCCCTCAGACTCTACTAAGCTTGTCTGTGAACTGGGAGACCCATGTAACCTAGAGCTCTGATACCAACTTATCACGACCCGGATTTCCCACTCTTAGGAGTCGTAATGGCGCCTACTAGTGTGAGCTAGGCAAGCCGACTTTTGATAAAATAACCCCTTTTCCCATTTTAATCAATTACAAGAAATTATGAGCAATAACTTAAAGGCAGTGGAATTTATATCAAGCGGAAGAAAAATAATATAATTATTGAGTACAACCAATACAACTGTTTAAACAAAACTACCTAGAACTGGAGTCACAGCTTCACAGACAGTCTAAGAGTACTACAAATAAAGGTTTGAAAGAAATAAAAGATACACTGTTTCTAAAATAACTAAAGGAAACAGGATAAAGGAAAGATAGGAGGTGAGCCAAGGCCTGTGGACGCCTGCAGGACTACCTCGGGTCGCTTGATGAACAAGAAACCGCAATCTCACTACGGTCCAAAGTCTACATCACTGGTATCTGCACAAAGGAGTGCAGAGTGTAGTATCAGCACAACCGACCTCATGTGTTGGTAAGTGCCCAGCCTAACCTCGGCAAAGTAGTGACGAGGCTAGGACTAGACCACCAAATAAACCTGTGCAGTTAAATCATACACAACGGAAATAGAAACAGATAATCACAATTAAAATTGGGCTGGGGAAACATGCTGCGGGAAGTAACAGATAACAACAGAATATCAAGAGGAATATAAAGAAACCAAAATCCAATTACTAACAAGGATAGGAAAAACAAATGCAGAGTTCACTTTCATTTCACATCTCGTTGCAGGCGTGCAACCCGATCCCATTTCATGTATCTCGTTGCAGGCGTGTAAGCCGCTCCCATTTCACATATCTCGTTGCAGGCGTGCAACCCGCTTCCATTTCACATATCTCGTTGCAGGCGTGCAACATGCTCCCATTTCACATATCTCGTTGCAGGCGTGCAACATGCTCCTATTTCACATATCTCGTTGCAGGCGTGCAACTCGCTCCCATTTCATATATCTCGTTGCAGACGTGCAACCCGCTCCCTTTTCATATATATCTTGTTGCAGGTGTGCAATCCGCTCCCATTCATATCTATCCGTGGCGGCGTGCCACCCGATCCCATTTACAAATCAACAACAATCACAAAAGAATCCCGGCAAGAGAACAATTATATTTCAACAACATCTCGGCAAGGGAACAATAATATCAAAACAACATCCTGGCAAGGGAACAATAATGATAATAACATCCCGGCAAGGGAACAATAATGATAATAACATCCCGACAAGGGAAAAATAATGATAATAACATGTGAAGCACAATAAACCACAATGGAGTAATAACAATTACAATACAAGACTCACAAGCATGCTTGACACCGACGTATAGATACTCGTCACCATGCCTATACGTCGTACTCCACAATTAACACGTAGCAAATAAGACACGACTCCTAGTCCCTCAAGCTAAGGTTAGACCAAACACTTACCTCGATACCACAAACACAATTTAAGCCTCTACGATTGCTTACCTCGTGATTCCACCACCAATTCGCTCGTATCTAGCCACAAGTTGCGTAATTACATCAATAAGTGCTAAATGAATCAATCCTAATGCATGAAAATGAGTTTTCTAAAGTTTTACCCAAAAAGTCAAAATTCGCCCCCAGGACCACATGGTCAAAACCCGAGGTTCGAACCAAAACCCGATTACCCATTCCCCTACGGACCCAAATATATAATTTGTTTTGAAATCGGACCTCAAATCGAGGTCCAAATCCCCAATTTTTGAAAAACCTAAGTTCTACCTAAAACACGCAATTTCCCCCATGAAAATCATTGATTTTGAGTTGAAATCATGTGAAAAGATGTTAATGATTGAAGAAAACGAGTTAAAATTGACTTACAATCGATTTGGAAGAAGAGCTGTCTTTGAAAAATCGCCCAAGAGTGTTTTGGTTTTGAAAGAGTGTGAAAAATGAAAGATATTTAGCTAAGTTATAAAATTGCAGGTTGCAGATGTCGCATTTGCGACCAGGGTTCGCAATTGTGAACCTAGACTTCTGCTAAGTTGGGAATTGCAAACAACTTCTCGCATTTGCGAGTTGGGAATTGCGAAAAATGCGTCGCATTTGCGACGATTGGCTAAAAAGGGAGGCATCGCATTTGTGATCAATTCATCGCATTTGCGAGGTAGCTGGCCTAGGCCATTGTTCGCATTTGCGACAAGGCCTTCGCATTTGCGAGCCAGGCTTTGCAAATGCGAAGCCTGCAGGCCTGCACTGAAACATCTGAAAACCTGCAATTCTCCAAATCTAAAATCCACCCCGTGGCCTATCCAAAACTCACTTGAGCCCTCGGGGCTCCAAACCAAATATGCACACCAACCTAAAAACATCATACGGACTCGCTCGTGTATTCAAATAACTAAAATAACATCAACAACTATGAATTTAGCATCAAAATCATGAAATATCTTAAGAACTTCAAATTTTCCAATTTTTCTCAAAACGATCCGATTCACGTCATTTCAAATCCGTTTCTTACCAATTTTCATAAATTCGACTCAAATCACATATAAGACCTGTATCGGGCGCCAGAACCAAAATATGGGCCCGATACCATCGAGTTTTAAACTCATTTCATTTCCAAAACTCAGAAATAATTTCAGAAAATAATTTTCTTTAAAAATTCGTTTATCGAGCTTGGGACCTTGGAATTTTATTCCGGGCATATGCCCAAGTCCCATATTTTCCTACAAAATCTCCGAGACCGTCAAATCACGGGTCTGAATCCGTTTACCCAAAATGTTGATCAAAGTCAACTTAAACTCATTTTAAATGCAAAATTTATCATTTTTCACAGATTTTCACAAAATGGCTTTCCGGCTACGCGCCCGGGTTGCGCACGTAAATTGAGGTGATGCAGAAAGAGGTTTTTGAGGCCTCAGAACACAGAATTCCCTTTTAAAACAAGTGAAGACCAGACCCACATGGCTGGACACAGATATTACGGCCTTCCATTAATCGTGTTGATTGCCCGATAATGCTCTCAGAAGTCTTTTAGTATTCAAACCGATCCCGGGGTCATGGCCCCGATATACACAAGGGTAGGCGTCGTGCCTTCGGAGCCTATCTCGATGAGTCCCTTACCTCAATTCTGGCTCCTTGTCATCACGTCCCTAACTTGATTTAATTTATCGGGATCCGGGTTATATTATGGGTCCGGTTTCACCCGTATACAAGCATATAAATGAAAAATATTTTAATTAGTGCATATATTTATACCAATCCACATATATTATCACGAATGAATAGTTGATACAATGATGCTTTCAGAGGCAGATCTAGAAAATAAGCTATTGATTCTTGGGTGATTTTAAACCACTTTGCTCCTCAGTTTCTTATAACTCATCTAAGAGTCGGATGTAGCAAGGATTCAACGGTTTAATGTTTTAGTAAATGGGATACTAACATTTTATATATACATGGGACATAAATACATCTGTAAATAAAAACTTTGAAACTTAAATTGTGATTGCATTATTTTGAAAGTGCAATAAGTCCAATAATACACCTTCAGAGATTGTTTGGTTTATGGAAGTTATACCAATATTGTAATTGTTAGATTAGAAATCTCTAGATTATTGTGACGACCTGGCCGGTCGTTTTAAGAATTTATGCCCCGATCCCTCATTAACTACTTTCTCCAAGTTTATTTCTTTTATTTGATTTGTCGGGATGTTCGGTTTTGATTTTCGGAGAATTTTGGGACACTTAGTCCCTAAATGAGAGCTTAAGTGTTGGAAAGTTGACCGTAATCGGAACAGTGTGAAGGCGGCCTCGAAATGGAAATCCGATGGTTCTGTTAGCTCCGTTGGGTGATTTCGAACTTAGGGGCATGTTCGGATTGCGTTTTGGAAGTCCGTAGCTAATTTAGGCTTGAAATGCCGAAAGTTGAATTTTTGAAGTTTCCGGTTCGATAGTGAGATTTTGATCCGAGGGTCGGAATGGAATTCCGGAAGTTGCAGTAGCTCCGTAGTGTTAAATGTGACGTGTGTGCAAAATTTCAGGTCATTCAGACGAGGTTTGATAGACATTTTAATCAAAAGCGTATTTTTAGAGTTTTTGGAATTCTTAGGCTTGAATCCGATGAAAAATAGGTGTTTCGATGTTATTTTGAGAATTCCGAAGGTTGGAACAAGTTTGAATGAAGTTATGGGATATGTTGGTAGGTTTGGTTGAGGTTCGGGGGGCCTCGGGATGATTTCGAATGGTTGACAGAAGGATTTTGGGACTTTGGAGTTACAGCTTCAGCTGTTCTTCTGTCATAACCGCACCTGCGAGTGTGGGACCACATGTGCGGAGCCGCAGAAGCGGTGGATCTACCGCAGAAGTGGAAAAGGAGGAAAGGCAGCAGGGACCGCAGAAGCGGGGTCTTCACCGCAGAAGGCCCCGCATCTACAAAAGGATAGGCGCAGATGCAGAAAGCTGGGCCTTAAGTGAAAAGTCGCAAATGCGACCATTCTTCCGCAAATGTAGGACCGCAGATACGGAAATAGATGGGCAGAAATATGAAATTTTGAGGGTTTAGTTTCAAAAGTTGGAAATTCGATTTGGAGCTCAGGAGAGGGCGATTTTGAGAGGAAATTGAAGAGGAGATCATTGGGTAATGATTCTTTAACCCTTTCTAGTTATACTCTATCAATCTATAGTTAGTTTCATCATTTAATTTCGGATTGGAGATGAAAATTGGGGAAAAGTTGGAAGAAAGTTCTTAGACCTAGAATTCGACATTTGATTGGGAATTTGACTTTAGATTTGGATAATTTTGGTATACATGAACTCGGGAGCGTGTGAGGATTCTGAAAATATAAATTTTACCCAATTCCGAAACGTGGTCCCGAGGGGCGTTTTGGTCATTTTACCTAATTTCGCGTATTAGCTTAGATTTTTTTGTAGAATCAGTTACTTGAAGTGTTATTTACATTATGCAATTTAATTGAATCGATTTGGGCCATTTGGAGTCAAGTACTCGTGGAAAGAGCGTTGTTTCAGGTTGATTTTGAGCCGATTCAAGGTAAGTGGCTTGTCTAACCTTGTGTAGGGGATCTTCCCCAAAGGATTGGTATATTTGGTAATTGAAATGCCTTGTACGTGAGGTGACGAGTACGTACTTGTGCTAATTGTTGGAAATCCGATTTTCATTAAGTAAATCACTAGTATGTTTCATTTCCTATTTTTATTACTTGCACTATTAAGCCTGTTGTTAGCTTAGGAAAGCATGCCTAATTGACTTAATTGCTTTATTTGCTTAACCTGTCTTACCTGAATTCTGTGCAACATGCTAGGCTAGAATCAGTTGTTGCCTTAATATGAAATTTTTCCATTTCTGTATATTTTCCTATTGCTGCTGTGTATTTATTTTGGGATTACAGATGTGGATTCTGGTAGCTCCCCCTTGTCTGTTTATTTTGGGACTACGGATGTGGGATTCTGGTAGCTCCCCCTTGTTTGTTTATTTTGGGACTACGGATGTGGGATTCCAATAGATCCCCCTGTATAGTTATATGGAACTACGGGAATGCACCCGGTAGATTCCCCAGTACTGGATATTTATATTTGGGACTACGAAACGGGATTCCAGTAGATCCTTGCGCACTACGAGTTGGACTACAGGACGGGATCTCGGGAGATCCATTGGATATGTACATATGGGAATACAGGACGGTATCCTAGGAGATCCCCGGGTGTTAATTTGGTGCTAAATCGCATTTCTTTCCGTGTTTTGCCTTGTCTCTGTAATAGTTGTTGTTGCCCTTTTATATCTTGTGTTACTTTTACCACTTTATTTATTTATATTGTTCTGTTCTACACTGTCAAACTTTATATTTTATTTAACCTCAGTAGGGCCCTGACCTTCCTCGTCACTACCCGACCGAGGTTAGGCTTGGCACTTACTGAGTACCGCTGTGGTGTACTCACGCCCCTTCTGCGCATGTTTTTCATGTGCAGATTCAGGTACTGTGACTCAGTCCTATTACCCTTGAGGTGAGGGACTGCTCCAGCGACTTCGAGGTATATCTGCCGCGTCCGCAGACCGATGAGTCCCTTTCTATTCTAGCTTTTAAACATTTGCCCTTCTGTATTTCTTTTCCTTGTTAGATGTTCTGGAGTTAGAGTACTGTGTAGTGATCCTTAGCTTGTGATTCATGGGTTTCCGGGTCTTGGAAGTATGTATTGGTTGAGAGTTAAATATTGTGTATGGCGAGCGGTACTTTTAAACATTATTTTATTACTCTTCATTCTGTTTTAATTTGTTTTTATTCCACACTTTGGTTATCTTCTGCAATTTAGGCTTACCTAGTCGTAGAGGACTAGGTGCCGTCACGATGGTTCACGGAGACAAACCGGGGTCGTGACAAGTTGGTATCCGAGCTCTAGGTTCATAAGAGTCATGAATCACAAGTTGGTTTATTAGAGTCTCGTTGATCGGTACAGTGACGTCTGTACTTTTCTACGAGAGGATATGTAACCGTTAGGGAATTTCCACTTCGTTTGATTTCCTTGTCGTGCGAGATTTTTGACATCATGAATTCTGAACTTCTATATTCTATTCTCTCACCGATGGTGAGGACACACGCTACCTGAAATGATCAGGCACCCGCGCCCCTACGAGAGTCACCAGAAGTCGGGACCGGAGTAGAGGATGAGGACGCACACGTGGTGCAGCTAGAGCACCTGCGCGAGCTGCCGCCATGGTACCGCCAGCAGTTCCAGCCGGAGTTCAGGCACCTGATACACCTACTGCTACTACTACTCCAGCACTTCAGGAGACTCTGGCGCAGTTCATGAGCATGTACACCACTTTGGCTCAGGCAGGGTTGCTTCCCCTTGCTGCAGCTACGTCTCAGGCCGTGGGAGGAGCACAGACTCGCGCCGCCCGCACTCCTGAGTAGCGAGTGCATATTGAGCAGGTCCCTAAGATTATTCCTGTACCGCCTTCAGTGCCAGTTCAGCCCGAGGGCAAGGCAGTGGCTTCCGAGGAGGAGCAGTTGAGGCTTGAGAGATTCAAGCCTCCTATATTCAGCGGTCTAGCATTGGAGGATGCTCTAGAATTTCTAGATGAGAGTTACCGCATTCTCCGTACCATGGGTATATCAGGATAAAGCGGGATTTCCTTCACTACCTTCCAGCTTCGAGGAGCCGCCTATGAGTGGTGGTGCACCTATGAGTTAGACAGTCCGGATGAGGTTGCTTCACTGACCTGGACTTAGTTTTCAGATCTGTTCATGAGAGAGTATGTTCCTCAAAGCCTTAGGGATGCATGGCGCGCAGAGTTTGAGCATTTGCGCTAGGGTACTATGACTGTCTTAGAGTATGTTGTCCGTTACACCAGTTTGGCTAGGCATGCACCAACCTTGGTTTCTACTGTTTGCGAGAGGGTTCACCGGTTTATTGAGGGCCTTATTCTCAGCATCAGGTCTAGGATGGCTCGTGAGTTAGAGATGGATATTTCTTATCAGCAGGTGGTGAGCATTTCTAGGAAGATTGAGGGTATGCATGCTAGAGAGAGAGATGAGAGGGAGGCCAAGAGGTCTCGAGAGTCGGGCCATTTCTCTGGTGCCCGTCCCCCAGCAACATGTCGTCATGGTAGGGGTTATATGAGTCGCCCTGTTCATTCAGCTCTTCCAGCAGCCAGTGGTATTCCAGCTACTCCTAGACCTCAAGAGCCTTATTATGCACTTCCGGAATCTAGCACGCCTCCTACGTGGGGTGCTTTTAGAGGTCAGTCTAGAAAACCTAGCCCGAGCTAGTCACAACCACCACGTCCTCCCAGAGCTTTTTTTGAGTGTGGTGACACACGTCATATGGTGAGGGATTGCCCTAGACTTGGGAGGGGTGCACCTCCACAGACTTCTCAGCCACAGCGTGCCCCGTAGAGTTCTCAGGCTATGGTTACAGCTCTAGTTGCTACCCCACCTGCTCAGCCAGCTAGAGGTGGAGGTCGAGGAGGTAGAGGACGCCCTAGAGGGGGAGTCCAGGCCAGATACTATGCCCTTCCTGCCCGTACCGAGGCTGTTGCCTCCAATTCTGTCATCACAAGTATTATACTAGTTTGTCACAGAGATGCATCGGTTCTATTCGATCTAGGCTCCACTTATTCTTATGTGTCTTCTTATTTTGCTCCGTATTTGGGTATATCTAGGGATTCTTTGAGTTCCCCTATTAATATTTCTATTCATGTGGGAGATTCTCTTGTTGTGGACCGCATCTATTGGTCGTGTTTGGTTGCTGTTAGTGGTTTTGAGACCAGAGCCGATTTATTATTGCTCAACATGGTAGATTTTGATATTATCTTGGTCATGGACTGGTTGTCGCCCCATTATGATATTATTGATTGTCACGCCAAAACCATGACGCTGGCTATGCCAGGTGTACCGCGTGTTGAGTGGAGGGATACTTTAGATCACACTCCTAGTAGAGTTATTTCTTTTCTTAAAGCTCAGCATATGGTTGAGAAGGGGTGTGACGCATATTTAGCTTATGTGAGATATGTCAGTATTGATACCCCTTCAGTTGTTTCAGTTCCAGTAGTACGGGATTTCCCCAATGTGTTTCCAGCTGATCTTTCAGGCATGCCGTCTAATAGATATATTGATTTTGGCATTGATCTATTGCCGGGCACTCAGCCCATTTATATTCCTCCGTATAGTATGGATCCTCCTAAGTTGAAGGAGTTGAAGGATCAGTTACATGAATTTCTTGATAAGGGTTTTATTCGGCTTGGTGTATCACTTTGGGGTGCTCCTGTCTTGTTTGTGAAGAAAAATGATGGTTCTATGTGTATGTGTATTGATTATCGCAAGTTCAACAAGGTTATAGTGAAGAACTGTTATCCTTTGCCTCGTAATGATGATCTGTTTGACCAGCTTCAAGACGCATAGGTGTTTTCTAAGATTGACTTGCGCTCAGGTTACCATCAGTTGAAGATTCGGGAGCCAGATATCCCGAAGACTGCTTTCAGGACTCGGTATGGTCATTACGAGTTCCTTGTTATGTCCCAACAGCCTTTATGCATTTGATACATAATGTGTTCTGTCCGTATTTGACTCGTTCGTCATTGTCTTTATTGATGATATTCTGGTATATTCCCAAAGTCGGGAAGATCATGAGAAACACCTAAGGATTGTGCTTCAGACTCTAAGAGAGAAGAAATTATACGCTAAGTTCTCGAAATGTGAGTTTTGGTTGGATTCAGTGGCATTCCTCGGCCACGTGGTATCGAGTGAGGGTATTTAGGTGGATCCGAAGAAGATAGAAGCCTTACAGAGTTGGCCCAGACCATCCTTAGCTACAGAGATCCGTAGTTTCCTTGGCTTGGCGGGTTACTACTGCCGTTTTATGGAGGGGTTTTCATCGATTGTAGCCCCTATGACCAGGTTGACCCAGAATGGTGCTCCATTTCAGTGGACAGAGAAGTGCGAGGTGAGCTTTCAGAAGCTTAAGACAGCTTTGACTATAGCCCCAGTTTTGATATTGCCTATAGGTTCGGGGTCTTATACGATCTATTGTCATGCCTCGAGGATTGGCCTCTGAGCGGTGTTGATGCAGGACGGTAGGGTGATTGCCTACGAGTCCAGACAACTGAAGATACATGAGAAGAATTACCCTGTCCACGACCTTGAGTTAGCTGCCATTGTTCACGCCCTGACGATCTGGCGCCATTATTTATACGGGGTGCCTTGTGAGATTTATACTAACCATCGGAGCTTGCAGCACTTGTTCAAGCAAAAGGATCTAAATTTGCACCAGAGGAGGTGGTTAGAGTTGTTGAAGGATTATGATATCACTATTTTATATCACCCAGGCAAAGCTAATGTGGTGGCCGATGCCTTGAGTCACCGGGAAAAGAGTTTGGGGAGTTTGGCTTATTTACCAGCTCGGAGAGACCTATGGCTATGGATGTTCAGACCTTAGCCAGCCAGTTTGTGAGATTGGATTTTTCGGAGCGTAGTCGGGTTCTATCTTGCGTGGTTTCTCGGTCTTCCTTATTTGATCGTATCAGAGAGCGGCAGTATGATGACCCTCATTTGCTTGTCCTCAAGGACAAGGTTCAGCACAGTGATGCTAGAGATGTGACTATTGGTGATGATGGGGTATTGAGGATGCAGGGTTGGATTTGTGTACCCAATGTTGATGGGCTTCAGTAGTTGATTCTGGATGAGGCCCATAGCTCACGGTATTCCATTCATCCGGGTGCCGCAAAGATGTATCAGGATTTGAGGCAGCATTACTAGTGGAGGCAAATGAAGAAAGATATAGTTGGATTTGTAGCCCGTTGCCTTAACTGTCAGCAGGTGAAGTATGAGCACCAGAGACCGGGTGGTTTGCTTCAGCAGATAGAGATTTCGGAGTGGAAGTGGGAGCGGATCACCATGGACTTTGTAGTTGGGCTCCCACGGACTTTGAGGAAGTTCGATGCTATTTGGGTGATTGTGGATCGGCTGACCAAGTCCGCTCACTTTATTCCTGTATGTACTACTTATTCCTTGGAGCGGTTGCGGAGATCTACATCCGAGAGATTGTTCGTCTGCATGGTATTCCGGTTTCCATCATTTCAGATAGAGGTACTCAATTCACATCACAGTTTTGGAGGGCCGTTCAACATGAGTTGGGTACTCGGGTAGAGTTGAGTACATCATTTCACCCTTAGATGGATGGACAGTCCGAGCGCACTATTCAGATTCTTGAGGATATGCTTTGTGCGTGTGTGATTGAGTTTGGAGGGTCTTGGGATTAGTTCTTTCCATTGGCGGAGTTTGCTTACAACAACAGCTATCAATACAACATTAAGATGGCACCGTATGAGGCTTTATATGGTAGGCAATGTAGATCCCTGGAGGGTTGGTTTGAGCCAGGTGAGGCTAGACTATTAGGCACAGACTTGGTTCAGGATGCTTTAGAGAAGGTTAAGGTGATTCAGGATAGACTCCGTACAGCCCAGTCCAGACAGAAGAGTTACGCGGACCGGAAGGTTTGTGATGTTTCCTATATGGTTGGAGAGCGGATTCTGCTTTGGGTTTCGCCTATGAAGGGCGTTATGAGATTTGGGAAGAAAGGGAAGTTCAGTCCGAGGTTTATTGGTCCTTTTGAGATATTGAGGCGCGTTGGGGAGGTTGCTTATGAGCTTGCCTTACCTCCCAGCTTGGTAGGAGTTCATCCGGTATTTCATGTTTTGATGCTCCGGAGGTATCACGGTGATCCGTCATACGTGTTGGATTTCAATTCAGCCCAGTTGGACAAGGATCTATCTTATGTTGAGGAGCCAGTGACAATATTGGACATGCAGGTTAGAAAGCTGAGGTCAAAGAACATTGCATTAGTAAAGGTTCAGTGGCGGGGTTAGCCGGTCGAGGATGCGACCTGGGAGACCGAGCAAGATATGGGCAGCCGTTACCCTCATCTTTTCACTACTTCAGGTATGTCTCTATGCTCGTTCGAGGACGAACGAATGTTTAAGTGTAGGAGGATGTGATGACCCGGCCGGTCGTTTTAATAATTTACGCCACCGATCCCCTATTAACTACTTTCCTCAAGTTTATTTCTGTTATTTGGATTTGCCGGGATGTTCAGTTTTGAGTTTCGGAGAGTTTTGGGACACTTAGTCCCTAAATGAGTGCTTAAGTGTTGGAAAGTCGACCGTAGTCGAAATAGTGTGAAGACGTCCTCGGAATGGAAATTCGATGGCTCCGTTAGCTCCGTTGGGTGATTTCGGGCTTAGGGGCGTGTTCGGATTGTGTTTTGGAGGTCCATAGCTAATCTAGGCTTGAAATGCTGAAAGTTGAATTTTTGAAGTTTCCGGTTTGATAGTGAGATTTTGATCCGAGGGTCAGAATGGAATTCCAGAAGTTGGAGTAGCTCCGTAATGTTGAATGCGATGTGTGTGCAACATTTCAGGTTATTCGGACGAGGTTTGATAGACTTTTTGATCGAAAGCGTATTTTTATAGTTTTTGGAATTCTTACGCTTGAATCCGATGAAAAATAGGTGTTTCGATGTTGTTTTGAGCATTCCGAAGGTTGGAACAAGTTTGAATGAAGTCATGTGATATGTTGGTAGGTTTGGTTGAGGTCCCAGGGGCCTCGGGTTGATTTCGGATGGTTGACGGAAGTATTTTGGGACTTTGGAGTTGCAGCTTCAGCTGTTCTTCTGTCATAACCGCACCTGTAGGTGTAGGACCGTAGGCGAGGAGCCGCAGAAGCGGCGGATCTACCGCAGAAGCGGAAAAGGAGAAAAGGCAGCAGGGACCGCATAAGCGGGGTCTTCACCGCAGAAGCTGCTCCGCATCTGCGAAAAGATAGCCGCACATGCAGAAAGATGGGCCTTAAGTGAAAAGTCGCAAATGCGACTATTGTTCCGCAAATGCGGGACCGCAGATGCGGAAACAGCTAGGCAGAAATATGAAATTTCGAGGGTTTAGTTTTAAAAGTTGGAAATTTGATTTGGAGCTCGGAAGAGGGCGATTTTGAGAGAAAATTGAAGAGGATATCATTGGGTAACGATTCTATAACCCTTTCTAGTTATACTCCATCAATCTATAGTTAGTTTCATCATTTAATTTCGGATTGGAGATGAAAATTGGGAAAAAGTTGAAAGAAAGTTCTTAGACCTAGAATTCTACTTTTAATTGAGAATTTGACCTTAGATTTGGATAATTTTGGTATGCATGAACTCGGGAGAGTGTGAGGATTCTGAAAATATAAATTTTACCTGATTCCGAGACGTGGGCCCGAGGGGCATTTTGGTCATTTTACCTAATTTCGCGTATTAGCTTAGAATGGTTTTGTAGAATCAGTTACTTGAAGTGTTATTTACATTATGCAATTGAATTGAATAGATTTGGTCCATTTGGAGTCGAGTACTCGTGGCAAGAGCGTGGTTTTGGGTTGATTTTGAGCCAGTTCGAGGTAAGTGGCTTGTCTAACTTTGTGTGGGGACCTTCCCCTTAGGATTGGTATATTTGGTAATTGAAGTGCCTTGTACGTGAGGTGACGAGTGCGTACTTGTGCTAATTGTTGGAAATCCGGTTTTCATTAAGTAATCACTAGTATGTTTTCTTTCCTGTTTTTATTACTTGTACTATTAAGCCTGTTGTTAGCTTAGGAAAGCATGTCTAAGTGACTTAATTGCTTTATTTGCTCAACCTGACTTACCTGAATTCTATGCAGCATGCTAGGCTAGAATCACTTGTTGCCTTAATATGAAATTTTGTCATTTTTGTATATTTTCCTGTTGCTGCTGTGTATTTATTTTGGGACTACAGATGTGGGATTACGGTAGCTCTCTCTTGTCTGTTTATTTTGGGACTACGGTTGTGGGACTATGGGTGTGGGATTACGGTAGTTCCCCTTGTCTGTTTATTTTGGGACTACAGATGTGGGATTTCGTAGATCCCCCTGCATAGTTATATGGAACTACGGGAATGCACCCGGTAGATTCCCCCAGTACTGGGTATTTACATTTGGGACTACGAAACGAGATTCCGGTAGATCTTCGCGCACTATGAGTTGGACTACGGGACGATATCCCGGGAGATCCATTGGATATGTACATATGGGACTACATGACGGTATCTTGGGAGATCCCCAGGTGTTATTTTGGTGCTAAATCGCATTTCTTTCCGTGTTTTGCCTTGTCTCTGTGATAGTTGTTGTTGCCCTTTTATATTCTGTGTTACTTTTACCGCTGTATTTATTTATATTGTTTTGTTCTACACTGTCAAACTTTATATTTTATTTAACCTCAGTAGGGCCCTGACCTTCCTCGTCACTACCCGACCGAGGTTACGCTTGGCACTTACTGAGTACCGCTATGGTGTACCCAAGCCCCTTCTGCGCATGTTTTTCATGTGCAGATTCAGGTACTGTGACTCAGTCCTATTACCCTTGAGGTGAGGGACTGCTCCAGCGACTTCGAGGTATATCTGTCGCGTCCGCAGACCGATGAGTCCCTTTCTATTCTAGCTTTTAAACATTTGCCCTTCTGTATTTCTTTTCCTTGTTAGATGTTCTGGAGCTAGAGTACTGTGTAGTGATCCTTAGCTTGTGATTCATGGTTTTTGGGTCTTGGAAGTGTGTATTGGTTGAGAGTTAAATATTGTGTATGGCGAGCGGTACTTTTAAACACTGTTTTATCACTCTTCATTCTGTTTTAATTTGTTTTTATTCCGCACTTTGATTATCTTCTGCAATTTAGGCTTACCTAGTCGTAGAGGACTAGGTGTCGTCACGATGGTTCACGGAGACGAACCGGGGTATTGACAATTATTTAGTATTAGCGTTTTGTTTGGTCCATTAAGTTAAAAATGGGATATATTAAGATGGGAGCCGCTTCGCTCCTTTAGAACTTGCTCTAGTAGATCACATATAGGTTTGGGTTACTAACACGTGTCCATGTGATTTTTGAAAGGATATGATTTATTTTTGTTACTTCTGTATAATTATGTTAAAATTTTCGATGATGAATTTATTTTTTTTGAAAAAAGAAAAATTAAATTACGTGTAAAACAATATAGACTAGCTACAATGTATATTACGTCTCAGTCCAAAAGTAAATATATATATATATATATATATATATATATATATATATATATTCACGAACGCCTCTATTGAAATGTCGTTCACCTTTTTTACCCTTTAAAATTAGATTTCACATTGGACAAAATAGTCATTTAATTATTTTTATAATATTTAGGACAATATTTATTTAATTATTTTCCTAATAGTAAGGACTTTAATTAATTTTCGAATATTTAGAACTTCTAAATTAACTAAATTTTCTATATTAAAGTTTTTTTTATTTGAACTATGTAATATACCGTATCTGTAAAAAAATAATATTGACGCATCATAATATGGTTTTTAGGCTTAAAGCTCAAGGAAAAACATTGCACATTCACATTAATTAGACTTCTAAACCGCATAGGCTAAAAGAAAAGGAAATAAAAGACCGAAACATTGCAAATACATATTTGAAAAGTTTCGAAACGCTTTACACTTCTTTGAGATTTAAGAGTCCTTTTTTTAACCTAAAAACGTGGTTAATGAAACCGTTTCATTACCCCCCAAAAAAAGAGGCCCTTTCTTTGTTAATAAAATATTTATAGATTAATTATTTATAGATATAATTTTAAAAGAATAGTTCACAATTACATAATAGCATTATATACTTCCAATAAGCCATTAGTAAATTAAAAAATAATTCAATACTCTAAACCTTACTAAAAGAACATTAATGGATATAAATATATATATAAGTTGTTATTCACCAAACACTAACTATTAAGTAATAAGTTGCATCACCTACAGGTAAGAAAAAATATTTTCAAACAAATAAAATGAAAACCAGAAGAAAAATTATAAAGAATTTAATAATGAAGACCTAACAAAAATTATAACATGAAGAATGTTTGGACGAGAGGTTTTATCAAATTCTCTTTCAAGACGTAATATAGTGTTTTCAATTTCTGAAATGCAATTAATTAAGAGAGCTTTTGACAAGTTAAAAGGTTGTTAATGAATTTTTTATGATCTATAAAGCTACACAAAGTAGCACACAAATTGTGGTATGAACCCGTGTGTAAGGCATTGGACACATACAAGCATTTCACGAGTATCTTGCCTTGTAACGGTCCTTATGTTTCCTAACCCCTATTTGGCAAATAGAAATAAAAATAATTTGTAATAGTAAAAAAGATTCAATGTTAAAATATTATTCAACTTTTTACCTTTTGAATCCTTCTTTATTTTAAAATATATTGGAAGTTTAGATATTTATGATTTAAAACACAATCTAGATTTTACTGTCTTATTTAAAACATGACCATAATTCTTTTTCTCATAACATGACTATAACATTTACTCTTCGTTAACTTTTTTAGGTATAATATTTTAAAATGACAATCTACAACAAAAATAAATATATAGAAGAGAAAAATAGATTAATAAGAGAGAGAATTAGAGAAAACAATTAGATAACTTCGATAATTGGCGGAAATACAATCATAATAAAACATATTACTTTATTTATCGATCTAGCTAAATAAGATAAATGTACATAATTTTAAGGAACTTATATTTTTTTAAAAATGTTTTAATACAAATATATTATTTAATATTATTTATGCTATTTCTTAACATATTATATACTCACTGATATGGGTACACGCGCATAGCTCATACCATAAGACGTATATATATATAACTATAACTTATTACTATTGGTACAACAAAGTACGAAGTGTTAATCATATTTTTGTTATTAACTTATGTATGAGATATCTAAAGTAATTTATGTGCCAAAATATTTATTGTCAAAAGTAGGAAATAAATTTTATTAAGATAAGAAGATTGATAAAAATAATTAGAAGATAATAAAGAGACCAATGAAATGGTTTTTGCTTTTGGGTAAAAACACAAATGGCTATGGGTGTCTAGGAAAATTTTATTTTGTCTCATACAACTGACACTAGTTGTATGAGGTATTTTTTTTGTCTTACAATTTTGTGGACCCAAATTTTTGTGGACCAAAAATATAAAATTGGGGTCCACAAATTTGTAAGACAAAAAGGAGTCTCATACAACTAGTGTTAGTTGTATGAGATACAAAATAAAACTTCTCGGATGTCTATATGAGTAAATTATTCTTTTGCGCGGTCCGGGAAGAGAGAACATGATATTGCTGCCTAAAGGTGGATATAGTTTGGACAAATTCCAAATAGGAATCGAAATTCAAAAGTTTTGAATTTTAAATTTAGGTGTTCCGATTACGAGTTTTATTTTAGAATTAATTTTTAAAAAATTCAAATTTTGAATTGGATTTCAAATTTGGAACTTTGAATTTTTGATAACCAAAAATCCGAAGTTTTTACATTTTATATTTAACTCTACCATTAGACACCAAATTTTCATATGCCGTTAATAAGTCTAATATTATCAAATAGAAACTTAACCATAGTAAGGATATAATAATAGAGAATAAGCCAAAGCAAATTCATGCTTTAAACTTTGCAAAGACACCTGTTAGTAATTTATACCTATATTTTGAAAAGAAATAAAAAGTAATCCAATACCTATATTGACATATAGTGGAGCAAGAACGGATCGGAGCCGTTCCTTATTTTATTAAAATAAGCGTGTAACTAATCAACTACCTGCAAAGTCACAGCATAGTCGTCACCTAAGGATTTTCTTCATCAATTTCTTTCTTTCCCCTTGTAGCTAGTTCTCAAACACATGATTTATGCTTATGTGCCGAAATAGGTTTTGATCCCACTGATGGTTTAAAAAATAGAGAAATTTACACGTTATACAACTGATTCAAAATTTACGAAATTATATAAATACAATTTATTTTAAAACTTATAACTTTTCTTACCTTAATATATACTTTTTGAAATTTTCTTACTTAAACGTATCCAAATATATCTCTTTTAAGATTCTCTTTCACCTATATATATATATATATCCACATAAATTTCCCCCAATTTCTTTTGCCTCTTTCATCTCGCTTGCTTTCTCCTCTCGCCAGTCATCTCCTCCATTAATCTACGATAGAATAGCTATTCAATTCATATATCCACCAAAACCAAGATGAGACTGAAATTAAAGCAATAAGGTTGTCGGTTGCCATAACTGTCCAGGTGAGGACATAACAGAAGTGGATTTGATTATGCGCAAGGACAACGTGGATTCATCTCTGAAATACATCATTGTAATAACCGAATAGGTCATTTTGATTTCTAAATTTTCGTTTCGTGATTTGAGGCATTAAATAGTGTCACAACCCAAAATCTCACCTAGTTGGGATGATACTTAACCCTAACATGCTAAGTAAGCCAAATAACAAATAACACAACTCAAATAAAAGATCATCAATAAACAATAAATAAGATAGTGGGAATCAATAGAATTATCCCAGGACTGATAGTACAACTCATGAGCCACTAAGATTTAAATTTATAATGTGGCTATAAAGAAAATACAACATCTGTGTGAATATACATAAATAAAAGTACAAATCCTAAACTACCATGAACAAGTGGTAGCTTGTATCCGAAACGATGGTACAACTTCAATGCTAGCTTCCATCATTCACATCACCTTGATAAAGGATGAAAAGTGCATGTTTTGAGTGTGTTTGTGTATTTAATTATTCGGTGAGTTGCCAGAGTTCACACCGCTTTTGAAGTGAAAATATGCTTATTACGTGTTTCTTATGTGTAAGATCAAACTTATGCGAAAAAGGATCAAATAGGATAAAAATTGGTGAAAAAAAGAGCTGAAGAGAAAAGTCCCGGACAGCGAAGCGAGGTGCACTTCGCCAGACCGGGACCAAAGCAGAAGAAACCAACTTCTCCAATACGAAATAAAAGAAGAAAAATTCACCCCATACAAACACTAATCGCTATAAATACATCCTAAAACGTGATTTTAAGGGAGAGACACTGCTTTGGAGAGAGAGAAGACTTGGGAGAGGCAAGAACACGCTTGAAGCAAGGAGAAGAATTCAGCTTCACTTTTTTTCCCTCTTTCTTCCTAATTTTCCATTGTTATGATCCTAATCTTGTATTTGTGCAAACAGTTACGAGTAGCTAAATTCTCATCTAGGGTTTGATGGAACCTCTTGGAGGATGAATTTTTATTGCGTTTAATATAAGTTTGCCATTGGATTTTCTCTACTTGTTCAACTATGTGATTATTGTGGTTGATTGAAGGACCCTCAATTGACTGTGCCTATTTAGTGTGTATTGCTTGGAAAAGGGTATAGATTTAGGTAATTATTGACAAACATCACTCCTAACATATATGTGAAATCACTGCAGAGAGTTTAAAGGTGGGATTAGGAATAACGAAACCTTGGTGCGATCTTAGTGAGCATTAAACTAGTGTCAACTAGCATAGTTCGAAAGAATACATCTAGTAAATTGTTATATTTGCTTGGAAGAGAATTAGACACCTAATGTGCTCACGATCAGTAGAGAATATATAGGCAAATTTATAGGAGACATGGCAGGGAGGATTCCGACGAGAGGTGAAATCGTAACCCTAGACCTTTTCAATCTTGTCTACAATATTTGCTTGGTTAGTGATAAAATTACAACTTTTTAATTACCTTGCTTTTAGTGAGTAAACAATCAACTCATTATTCAATATTCGGAATGTTGATTACTTGATTTCTTGCAAAATTAGTGGTTGTGATTAGTAGGTTAATTCCATGTGCGATTCGTCTCCGGACTTGTAAATCGGATTATATTTGCAACGACCGCTAGACGTCTTAGGAGGCATAGTTGGGAGTAATCACAGCTCAGCTCCAAGATCTACGCGCAAAGTGCAATAATATAGTATACGTACAATTGATCCTATGTACTCAGTAAGTATCTTGATTAATCTCAGTAAAGTAGTGACAATATTTTTAAGGCAAAAGAAAATCAATTAACTTAACTTGCAATTCAATAGCATATACATGTGCACGATAACAATACCAAAATCGAAGTATAAAGTTCAGGCAAAACCATCATTGCACATCGAGAAGATATGCACAAGCATCATAAACAAAATACAATTCAGTATATAGAGGATATATGAAGTTGAATATCAAATAAGCAGTCAACAATTGGATATAGAGAAGATATGCATGAATAAACAAGTCAGGTTACACGGATTAACATATAGAGAAAATATGTACCACAATTCATTTCATCAAACAAAGCAGTATATAGAGAAGATATGCATAAAAGACATGTATACATTCCGGAGCTAGCACATAGAGAAGATATGCAGTGAAAATGTCACGCCCCCAATTTTCCCTTTGAAAGATGTCATGATGGCACATAGTCTCTACGAATAGGTAAGCTTAACAAATAATAACAACTGCACTGTTATAAATTTTACAAGTTACTGAAAACAACCGAATGATATATAAAGCCTTCCAAAAAAATTATCTTGCAATAACTGAGTCATAAGCTCTACAGAATACAACTAGAGTATTACTACATCACTGTCCGAAAGAAAATGCAATAAGAAGTATAATAGGGAAGGTGACTCTGAGGCCTGCGGATATGGAGCAGGTATACCTTGAAGTCTCCCAAGCAGCAGCTACAACAATCCTCTAACGACCGGCACGAGAGGATGTACCTCGATCTGCACAAAAAGATATGCATAGGCGTAGTATTAGTACACTACAATAGTACCTAGTAAGTATCGAGCCTAAATTCAGTAGAGTAGTGATGAGTTCAGGTCAAGACACCTATTAGGATATAAGATAAACAATATGAAATTTGCAATACGGATACGTAATAGAAAGTGAAGAAACAACTAATACAAAAATATAGTTGCAAGAACTAGTACCAGAAACCAACAATAGATATAACACAAAAGAAGTAACTAAAGTACTACAATGATCATGTATGAACAATAACTACTAGAACAAACAAGGAATTACACAACAAGATAAATTTTCCTCCAAAACAACTTGCAGCATGAACCGAATAGCAAGGATCACAATGAGGTACCGCCTCGTGTATAATGTGATCAAAATCGAGGTACCGCCTCGTATAATCAAGAATCACAACCAAGATACAACCTTGTATTTACTTTTCTCAATTTCAAGCGCAATCTTTCATTATACTGCTGCGTGAGCCTTACATTTGAAAATAGGTTTTGAAAAAAGTTTTTCCCGAAATAGCTACACGTACTTTAGCCCACCTTATGATGCCGCATGGCTTCACATAGTTCCCCTACAAGTAACACACACATAAGTACCACCTTATACTGCAGCATGTATGTCAACCCAAGCCTTATACCGCAACATGCACATCAATATTATATCACAATAACAATTCGCACTACAAGTGCCCACATATCACAACTTGCCAACAACAACAATATCAAAGTTTCCTTAACAGTAGCCCATGGCTCCACTACAATGTATACAAGAATATCAACAACAACAGTAGATGAAAAATTCTCAATAATATAGATGTTTCAATAATAACCAACATCGCCTTGACATATTAACGACTTTCACAACTTCAACATCAAATAACTCAACAATGAGAAGATAATGTATAACCACGATATTAGATAGGACTAACCTACAATAAAGTAAACAATATTCAACAATGAGTCTCAAATAATGGAAATCAACAAGTAAAGGGGTAACACTAACAATTAATTCAAACAATGATAATTAACAATGAAGAGAATACATGTAACAATAAAGGAGATAACAAGTTCAACTAAGGCATAAGAGCAATTTAGCAAGTAGGATGTATAACAAATACTAAACAAGTCAACTAAGAAATTTAAGGATAGTCTAACACAATTAAGAATAATTTGACTATGAGAATTTAGAACATAATATGACATTTCAATAAAAGCATAAAATTAGTCTAAGTAGCCAAAATCAATCAAATACTACGTATAACCTGTATACCCACTCGTCACCTTGAGAACACAGATTTCACTTAGCACAATTAAATCAAACAACACCAATCCTAAGGGGTAGTTCACCTATACGAAGTTAGGCAAGATACTTACATCAACTACGCCAATTCAACACTCAGAAATAGCTTTTCCATTAAAATCCGCCTCCACACGGCTCAAATCTAACCAAAATTGTCTCAATATCATCAAACAATACTAGGGAACTCAATTGCAATAGATAACGTTAAGATCTTTACACTTTTCCCAAAAACTCAACAAAAGTCAATCCGGGGCCCTCCCGGTCAAAACCCTGGTCCAATGGTAGATTCTGTGCACCCATGACCCCACGAGTCCATATATGCGATTAGTTTCAAAATTCGAGTCCAAATCGATTCTCAAAATTCAATTTCTTATTTTTCAAAAACTTGACAAAGTTTCATAAATTTTACTTTGATTCACATGATTTTGATGTTAAAATGTAAGATATGTTGATGGAATATGATTAGAAATAGATTAGAATCACTTACTCAAGACTTGAAGGTGAAAATCTCCTCTCTAAATCGCCTCCTACCGAGTCTGATGTTTAAAAATGAGAGAACGAACTCAAAAATCCCGTCCCTCAGCTATTTGTCCAATCGCAAATGTCGCAAATGTGACCCAGGTTTCGCAATTGCGAACCCCAAAAATGTGAAAAATCACTTACAGAAGCGAAGACCATCCCATCTTTATTATCATCGCAATTGCGATGAAAACTTCCCAATTACGAACCTTGAACCTCCGCAAATGCAACCATGTAGATCGCAAATGCGAACAAGCTCTCCCCAGGTGATTATCGCAAATGCGAACAAGCGGCTCGCAAATGCGAACCCAACAGACTTGGCCCACCTTCACAAATGCGAACCAAAATCTCGCAAATGCGAGATCCGAGGCCTGCAGAAAACCAACAAATTTTAATTCCAGCAACACTCCCCTAAGCATCCGAAACTAACCCGAGCCCTCGGGGCTCCAGAAAAAACATCCACACAAGTCTAAAAACATCATACGAACTCGCTCGTGCTATCAAAATACAAAAATAACATCTAAAACTACGAATCAAGTTCTAAAATGCATGAATTTCAAAGAAATTTTGAAGAACTTCTAGAGTTATCATTATTGATTTTGAATCTCCTTATGCTATGGTAGATTGAGTGGAGTTGTTTGAAGAATTACGTGGAAGGTATTAAGGAATCAACGAAGTTAAGGTACGTTAGGCTATCCCTTCTTTCATTTTGGCATGGTCCATATGATACAAGCAAAATGAGCAAACACGAAACTTTCACAAATGACTCCATTCTTAGAAGTATTAGGGGTGCCTATATTCTTGATTCTCCATGTGCCCTATTATTATATCGTCTATTCATGGGTCTCATAAAATACGTAAGTTGATAAAGTTTATTTCATGATATTAACCGAAGACATATTGATCTTATGACATTCTGAGAGATCTTATTAACTTACTTCTTATGCATTGCATTCATTTATACATGTACATTGAACCATGACTAGATGACATTATATACGCATATATTATATTATAGACGATAAGGAATCACAGAAATGAAGTTTTCCTAACAGTTCTGTAGCCTCTCAAAGATAAGTACAGACGTCTCCGTACCAATCCGTAAGACTACATTAAACCTGCTTATGACTCGTTACACCTATGAACCTAGAGATCTTATACCAACTTGTCACGACTCCAATTTTTCCTCCGAAGGATGTGGTGATGGAACCTAGTCTTTATGAATAGGTAAGCCTAACAAATAATAATAACTAAACTGCTATAAATTTAACAAGTTATTGAAAGCAATTGAATAATATATAAACCCTTCCTAAAAATAAAATCTCACAATACACACCCCAAAACCCGTGGAACTAAGTCATAAAATCTACAGAATATGACTAGAGTACTACTACATCATTGTCCGAAAGAAAATGCAACAGAAAGTAAAATCGGGAAGGTGACTCCGAGGCCTGCAGACGTGGAACAGGTGTACCTTGAAGTCTCCCAAGCAACATCTACAACAATCCTCTATCGACCGACACGAGTAGACATAACTGGATCTACAAAAAATAATGTGCAAAAGCATAGTATGAGTACACCATAATGGTACTCAGTAAGTATCGAGCCTAACCTCAGTGGAGTAGTGACGAGGTCAGGTCAAGACACCTACTAGGATATAAGATAGACAATATAAAATTTGCACTACAAATATGTAATGGAAAGTGAAGAAACAACTAATACGGAAAGATAACTGCAAGAACTAGTACCAGAAACCAACAATAGATATAACACAATGATCATGTACAGATAACAAGTACTAGAACAAATAAGAAATGGCATAGCAAGACATATTTTCCACCAAAACACCATACAACATGAAACAAATAGCAAGAATCACAACGAGGTACCGCCTCGTGTATAATGAGATCGAAATCGAGGTATCACATTGTATAATTAAGAATCACAACCGAAGTACCGCCTCGTATTCACTTTTCTCAATTTAAATCACAATATTTCCTTATACCGCCACGTGAGCCTTACATTTTAAAATAGGTTTTGAAATAGTTTTTCCCGAAATAGCTACACGCACTTTAGCCCACCGTTGGATCATTTAATTTCGCCTCAGCCCAATTAAAACCAAGCCGGCCCAGTTCCCCACTCTACTGAAACGACCATGTTTCACGTCATTTAATCCCAACCGTTGGATCATTTTGATCCTACGGCTCGCAACTCCTCGCCCTTTTCCTTTTTAACTGTCTGAATACCCCCCAAACCCTAAAGATCCTCTCCATTCTCTCATCTCCTCCCAAATTCCTAACCCTAGCTGCCCCCAAACCCTTCACCTCCATAGGCCGGCGGCGCTAGCGTAAACAACCCAAAATCTGCTCAAATTTATCCCCCATAATCCCCAACGCCTACTAAACCTAAATCCATCATCATTCTGTTCAAACAAACACCCATGTTCTCCGAAATTTATATCTAGGAATACATCTCCTCTTCTTTTTTTTTATTTTGGCAGAAATAAAAATTGTGACACAAAGCATTAGCATAAAAAAATTTTGGCCAGTGCTTGCGTCATTATTTCATAGTTAGCCGAAAATTTAGTTTGAGATGTGTATTTTTTCTTCAACAAAGAAAATCATCAGATTCACCCATGAAATGGCAAAATTTTGCAACAATGGCCAAAAATTTGTGTTTGACTAATCATTTTATTTTTTATCTTTTATCTTTTATTATTTATTTTTCATTTTTTGTATTATCATTGTTATTATTATTTTTTATTTTATTTATTTATTCTTTCTTCCTCTTCTTCTTCTTCTTCTTCTTCTTCTTCTTCTTCTTCTTCTTCTTCTTCTTCTTCTTCTTCTTCTTCTTCTTCTTCTTCTTCTTCTTCTTCTTCTACTATTTTTCTTGTCTATAACCAAGCCCATGATAAAGAGCCCAAAAAATGGTGAATGGGCCGTATAACCCAGTTCTTTGTCTTGGGGGGGGGGGGTTAATTTTAAAAGGTAAATAGCAGTATTTTTAAGGGTACTTAAGGTATTTAGACTCAAGCAATCTTTCCATAACTGCTTAGGAATATTCTAGGAAAGTGAGGCTTGGGAATGAATAAGCAAATAGTACAAAAATTTAGGTAAAAAACTGTGCAAAAACAGATTTCTTAAGGGGTGGTTTTGAATTTGGAAATTATGAATTGTTGCCATAGAAAGAGTGTTATAAATACACACTATAGGTTAGGAGCAAAGGACACACGACAGAAAACATCACAAAAGCTCACTCAATTTTTTTTCCAGAATTTGAAGCTTCTTCTTTAGCTTTCAAGTTTTTTTTTTCTTTTTTTTTCTGGGATTTATAAGAGGAACAGATTCTTGAAGTTGTGGTTTTGGTTTCTTCTGCTGAATTTTCACTTAATTTCAGGCTAACATTTGGTTTATTTAGCTGATTTGGTCACATTTAGGTATGTTCTTCATCTTGTAATCACCTAGTTTTAAATCAATAAATGCAAATATGAGATTTTAAATATTTTATCCTATTTTAATTAGTTTGTTTGTTTTGTTTATATCCATGATTTCCTATTTGGGTAATGTTTGTTTAGGGACATGTGTTTGAATATTTGCTTCATTTAGTTTAGTATATGAAAAGCTTGAAAAAATAAGCTTTGATGTAGTAAACACATGAGTTTTTCCTAGATTTGTTTCTATTGGTTAAATTTTGTTACATTTTGTTCTGTGTTTCTCTTATCTTCTTTTCCTAAGGAACGAGTACTACCATAAGATTATCTTATTGGAAATTTATATATTTATTTAAGTACTGAAAGCGGCTTATCTTTGGGCTTTCCCCATTCTAGTCGTCTCCTCTTATTATATGAATATAATATTATAATTTTGCAATATTTTTACGCAACAAATTAGTTTATAAACAAGTTTGATGTCAATAGTTGAAAAGCAAAAAGAAAAGAAAAACCTGTACATCTTTACAATTGTTTGTCATTTCTTTTTTTCATGTAGTATATTTATATTACTAATATTCTCGACTAGTTTACTGTTTCACTGTTTATAGTTGACGGATATTTAGTCTAATTGCTTATTTTTAGTTTCAGTTAATTAGCATGCCTTGAATTCCTTGGTTAATTCTTTTGGCATTAAGACATGAGTTTTGCTTCACTGTTGACGTATTTGGAATGGTTGTTTGTATTAAGAATATGGGCTCAAAGCTTAATCAGTAATTAAATTACTTCCTAATTGGGCCATATACTAATATCTTGAAAGATGATTTGGACATTCACTAGAAATGATTGGACTTTAGGAATAAATTTGTACTGATAAGAACGATTGGATTAATTATTGTATTGCTATCCGTTGGGCATACTCCTATATATTTTAAGGCGAATTGAGAGAGCCTTTTGGTAGTCAAGTCCTAAATGGTCCATTAGCCATTAATACATGCCATCTACAAATAAATTCCATAATTTATGGTTGTAACGATCCAACCGGTCGTTTCATGAGTTACCGCTCCGTTTTTCCTATTTCTGCTTCTTTATATGTTGTTTAGCTATATTTCATCACATCGTGTTGGTTAGTTTGGGTTCGGAGTGGTTTTGTAGAGAAATGAGACACTTAGTCTCTTAAGTTGGCCTTTTAGTTGGAAAAGTCAATCAGAAGTTGACTTGTGAGTAAACAATCTCGGAATTTGGTTGTTATGATTCAGATAGTTTAGGGAGGTGATTTAGGACTTATGAGCGTGATCGAAATAGGTTTTCGAGGTCTGGGGTAGATTTAGGCTTGAATTAGCGAAAATGAAATTTTGGCATTTTTCGGTTGGTGGTGGAGATTTTGATATCAGGGTCGGATTGAAATTCTAGAAATTGAAGTAGGTCCATTGTGTCATTTGTGACGTGTGTGCAAAGTTTTAGGTCATTCGGACGAGGTTTGATAGACGTTTTGATCGAAAGCAGAATTTGGAAGTTTTGAAATTTCTTAGGCTTGAATCCGATGATGATTTGATGTTTTGATGTTGTTTTGAGCGTTCCGAAAGTTGGAACAAGTTTGAATGATGTTATGAGTTGTATTGGCATATTTGGTTGAGGTCTCGAGGGCCTCGGGTGTGTTTCGGGTGGTTAAACAGATCCAATTCTTATTTTGAAAGTTGCAGATTTCTTCAGTTCTGTGTTGCAGAGTTTTGTTCTTCGCGTTCGCAAGAGGGTCCTCGCGTTCGTGAAGAGATATTGAGTGAGGTAGGAGAATTGCCCTTCGTGTTTGCGATGTTGGTCCCGCATTCGCGATGTTGGTCCCGCGTCGTAAAGGGTGAGGCTGAGTGTGCATCGCGAACGTGATATAGGTCCCACGTTCACGTAGAGTAGTTGGAGTTGTTGGGTCCCTAGGATTTTGTGCTTCGCGTAGGTATAGTCGCGTTCGCGAAGGCTTGGACGGTTGAAGCATCATGTTTGTGTGGAGTATGTCACGTTCGCGAATGAGGAATAAGTGGTTAATGGATTTTTGTGCTTTGCGAACGCGAGGCTTTGACCGCATTCGCGAAGAAGGAAAATTTCACCTGGGCAGAATGTTTAAATAGCCATTTTTGCAAGTTTTGGTCTATCTTCCACCATTATTGTGTGATTTGAAGCTTTTTGAGAATGATTGAAGAGGGAATCGAAGGGAAACACTTGGAGGTAACATTTTTGAACTCAATACTCGATTCTATGATGATGTCTAACTAATTAGACATGAAATTTGTGGAATCTAAAGCCTAAAATCGGAGAATTAGGGCTTGAAATTGGAGACTATGATTTGAGGATTTGAGGGGTTGATTGGATTTTGATGTATTTAGTATGTATGAACTCGTGAGAGTATAAGGATTCTAGTTTTGTGATTTTTATCGGAATCCGAGACTGGGCCCAAGGGTTAGGTTTGGGCCAATTTCAGGATTTTTGATGTAAATTGATTATTTTCGAGTGGGCTTTGTTCCCTTAGCATATTTTGATGGTAAGAATCTGTTTTGGTTAGATTTGGAGCATCTGAAAGCCGTGTCGAGGGGCAAAGGCATCTCAGGCTAGAGTTTGGACCAGATTGAGATAAGTAATGATTGTAAATGTTGTCTTGAGGGCATGAAATCCTGGATTTCACATCGTTGTGCTACTCTGAGGTGACACACACGCTAGATGATGAGTGTGGGGTCGTGCATCGTTGAGGATTGTGACTTAGTCTGTCCCGTATGACTGGTAAGTCGCGTATTTGATTGAAAACCATTTGATATCATTGTGTTTTGGAAAGTATTACCATGTTTTAGACTGAATGCCATATTTGGGCCTCGTACCAACTGTTTTGGACCCTTAGGGGATTTTTATTACTATTCCTCAATGTTTTGACTTCATATTTGTACTCAGTCATGTTGTATCCTACTGTTTTCATAACTCAACCGTATTTACTCCGTTTTGATATTTTAAATAATATTTTGGGCTGAGCATCATGTTTTACTGATGCCCGAGTAGCTTGAGAGATTTCTGACTGAGTGAGGCCGAGGGCCTGTGTTGTGAGGATTATTATAGGATTGGGTTGCACGCCGCAACATGTGTACCGATTGTGATATATGAGAGGCCGAGGGCCTACTTTTTTATGCCACGATATGGCTTGTGATAGCGCTTGGGCTGTAGGAGCCCCTCCGGAGTATGAACACCCCCAGTGAGCGCGGGTACACAGTGTGAGATGTGATATTGCCCGAGGGGCTATTGTTGTTTCATGTTATTACCTGATGGGTTGATTACGAGTGATTGTAAGGTAGCTCGAGGGGCTGGTTCTATTGATATTTTGCCCGAGGGGCAGTTGTGGTACGTGTTTTTCCCGAGGGGCTGTTACATTTCTATCCTTTTACTCACTGTTTTCATCACTCGTTTGAAACTATTGAAAGATGGTTTAAAAGGTTTTACTAAAATGAGTTGTTTTACGAGTCTTACTGCTTTACTGCATTGTTCTGGACTTATACTATTTGTTGTTGCGCTATGACGTGGTTTACGTGTTTTCTTACTGCTCAGCTGCCTTTACTTTTATTACTTACTAAGTTGGCATACTCACATCACTCCCTGCACCTTGTGCGCATATCCAGGTGTCTCAGGGCGCGATAGTAAGTGCTGATCAGTCTTCCAGCAGGTCTCCAGAGTTGACTAGGTAGCTGCTTGGTGTTCGCAGCCCAGTGCTTCTCCTTCCTATCTTATTCAACTTTGTATTAGTATTTTGTCTTCAGACTATATTGTCCTTTCTTATTCCTAGACGAGTTGTAGCTACTCATGACTGGTGACACCCCGATGTCGGGCTATGTTATGTTTTTGCACTATTTATTTAACTTATATTATGGTATTTTAGCTAATTAATGGCTTTAAATAACTTATTATAAATGTTTGGTTGGCTTTGGGATTTATGCCGGCTGGCCTAGTTTCACGATAAGCGCCATCACGACCGGGTCTATTTTAGGGTCGTGACAAGTTGGTATAAGAGCTTAGGTTACATAGGTCTCATGAGTCATGAGTAGGTTTAGTAGAGTCTCTTGGATCGGTACAGAGACGTTTGTAGTTATCCTCGGGAGGCTGCAGAACCTTTAAGAAAACTTCATATTCTTGAATTCCTGTCGTGCGAATATGTTGATTCTAGTACTAAACTTCTGTTATTCTATTCTCTCACAGATGGTGAGGACATGTGCTACCGGTCAGGATGGACGACCACCAGTACCACCAACTGGGGCCACTAGAGGCCGAGGACGCGGTAGGGGAAGGGGTGTATCCCGCACAGTAGCTAGGGCAGCACCTGCAGATCCACCAACCACCCCAGTTCATGATCAGGTCCCAATTGTGGATGCTCCAGCAGCACCATCTCAGGCACCGGAGCTGTGCCTATTTTGATTCCAAGCCTTCAGGAGGCCCTGGCCCAGATTCTATCAGTGTGCACTAGCCTAGCTCAGGCGGTCTCAATTACTACAAGCGCAGCTACTCCTCAAGCCGGGGGAGGAACTCAAACTCCCGCCAGTTGCACACCTGAGCAGGTCGTGCAGGGACTTCAGACACTGGGGGCACCTCCAGCCCAGCCAGTTGCAGGTGCTCAGGACTATGTAGCTCCTGTTATGCTAGATGTCGAGCAACACAGTTTGGAGAGGTTTGGTATACTTTAGTCTCTGAATTTCAGTGGTGTAGAGGGAGAGGATGCCCACGGTTCAGACAAGTGTTAGAGGATGCTTCAGATCGCAGGTATTCTGGAGACCAGTGGGGTCTCATTCCCTACTTTTCAGTTCTGCGGGGCTGCACTCAATTGGTGGGAGGCTTACGAGAGGCGTAGGCCGGTTGGCGCAACACCCCTTTCTTGGCAGCCGTTCTCCATTCTCTTTCTGGAGAAGTTTGTACATGAGTCTTGCCGAGAGGAGATGCGCAGGCAGTTCGAGCAGCTTCGGCAGGGTGACAAATCTATTGCAGTATGAGATACAGTTCTCTGAGTTGGCTCGTCATGCGGTCTGGTTGGTTTCCACAGATCAAGAGAGGATCGGAAGGTTTATAGATGGCCTCGGTTTTCAGCTTCGGTTGCTTATGACCAAAGAGTGAGTATCTGGCACTACTTTTGATGAGGTTGTTGACATAACTTGATAGATTGAGATAATTCGTGGGCAAGAGAGGATTGAGAGGGAGGATAAGAGGTCTCGTGGTCAGGGTGGATTCAGTGGTACTCCTCATGAGGGTCAGTTTCAGCACGACAGAGACCGTCCATTCAGGCATGCTCAGTCAGCTCGCTCAGGTTATCGTGGGGCATCATCGGGTCATGATTCTCATAGTTCTCAGCAATGCCATTCATCACTCAGTGCCCTTCCAGCCTAGAGTTTGTCCCATGCTCCATCAGTTCAGGGCTCTTTTATGCTAGTTATCCCGGTGCTAGAGGTTCCCTTTAGTCCCTGTATCCATTACCAGGGAGTTGTTATGAGTGTGGAGAGTTGGGTCACATGTGGAGGCAATGTCCTCATCATCTTGGGGGTTCATCTCAATAGAGGAGTCAGCCATCGACTTCAGCACCAGTTACTTCACCACCCACCCAACTAGCTAGGGGTGGAGGACAATCAACTAGGGTCTCCCTATAGGGGGAGGTTGATTAGGTGGTGATCAGGCCCGTTTCTATGCACTCCCAGCTAGACCCGATGCTATTGCTTCAGATGCTATGATTACAGGTATTGTCTTAGTCTACCACAGAAATGCCTCTGTGTTATTTGATCCTAGTTACACTTTTCATATGTATCATCATATTTTGCTCATTATTTGGATTTTATCTGTTCGTGTATCTACTCTAGTAGGCGATACTATTGTTGTGGACCGCGTATATCGATCGTGTGTGGTGACTATCTAGGGTTTGGAGACCCGAGTGGACCTTTTGTTGCTTTGTATAATGGGATTTAATGTGATATTGGACATGGATTGGCTATCTTCGTGTCGTGCTATATTAGACTGTCATGCTAAGACAGTGACTTTGGCTATGTCGTGTGTTCCATGGATTGAGTGGCGAGGTTCGACTGATTTTGTTCCCAATAGGGTGATTTCATTTTTGAAAGCCCAGCAGATGGTTGGGAAGGGTTGTCTTTCTTATCTGGCCTTCGTGAGGGATGTTAGTGCAGAGACTCCTAGTATTGATTCTGTTCCAGTAGTGAGAGATTTTCCCGATATCGTATGGCACCAGCGGAGTTGAAGGAGCAGCTTCAGGTACTCTTTGATAAGGGGTTTATTCAGCCTAGTGTGTCGCCTTGGGATGCGCCTGTTTTATTTGTGAAGAAGAAGGATGGCACGATGAGGATGTGCATTGATTACTGGCAGTTGAAAAAAGATACAATAAAGAACAAGTATCATTTGCCTCGTATCGATGATTTATTTGACCAACTTCAGGGAGCGAAAGTGTTCTCCAAGATTGATCTCCGTTCAAGGTATCATCAGCTGAAGATCAAGGACTCGGATATTCTTAAGACAGCTTTTAAGACCCGATATGGTCATTATGAGTTCCTTGTGATGTCTTTTGGGCTGACCAATATCCCAGCAGCGTTCATGCATTTTATGAACAACGTGTTTCGGCCTTATCTCGACTCGTTTGTGATTATTTTCATTGATGATATTTTGGTGTACTCGCATAGTCAGGAGGAGCACGCGGAGCATTTGAGAGTTGTGTTGAAGATATTGAGGGAGGAGAAGCTTTATGCAAAGTTCTCCAAATGTGAGTTTTGGCTCAGTTCAGTGGCTTTATTGGGGAACGTGGTGTCCAGTGAGGGTATTCAGGTTGATCTGAAGAAGATAAAGGCAGTTCAGAGTTGGCCTAGACCGTCCTCAGCTACAGAGATTCGCAGCTTTTTTGGTTTGGCGGGCTACTACTGTCGATTCATTCACGAATTTTCCTATATGGAATCACCCTTGACCAAATTGACTCAAAAGGGTATTCCATTCAGGTAGTCGGATGAGTGTAAGGCGAGCTTTCAGAAGCTTAAGACTGCCTTGACCACAACTCTAATGTTAGTTTTGCCATCAGCTTCATGTTCATATATAGTGTATTGTGATACTTCGAGAGTGGACATTGGGTGTGTGTTGATGCAGGAGGGTAGAGTTATTGCTTATGCTTCTCGTCAATTGAAGCCCCATGAGAAGAACTACCCCATTCATGATTTGGAGTTGGCTGCCATTGTTCACGCGTTGAAAATTTGGAGGCATTATCTTTATGGTGTGTCTTATGAGGTATTTACTGATCATCGTAGCCTTAAGCACTTGTTCAAGTAGAAGGATCTCAATTTGAGATAGCAGAGATGGTTGGAGCTGCTAAAGGACTATGATATTACTATCTCGTACCATCCGGGGAAGGCCAATGTAGTGGCTAATGCTTTGAGTAGGAAGGCGGTGAGTATGTGAAGTCTTGCATTTTTTCCTATTGAGGAGAGACCTCTTGCAGTTGATGTTCAGGCCTTGTCCAATCGGTTTGTGAGGTTGGATATTTCGGAGCCCAATCGGGTCTTAGCTTGTATGGTTTCTCGGTCTTCCTTGTTTGATCGCATCAGATAGTGCCAATATGATGATCCTCATTTGCTTGTCCTTAAGGACAGAGTTCAACACGATGATGCCAGAGATGTGGCTATTGGTGATAACGGGGTGTTAAGGATGCAGGGCCGGATATGCGTGTCCAAAGTAGATGGGCATCAGGAGTTGATTCTAGAGGAGGCCCATAGCTCGCGGTATTCCATCTATCCGGTGCCACGAAAATGTATCAGGATCTGAGACAGTATTATTGGTGGAGGAAAATGAAGAAGGATATTGTGGGATTTGTAGCTTGGTGTCTCAATTGTTAGCAGGTGAAATATGAGCATCTGAGACCGAGTGGATTGCTTCAGCAGATGGATATTCCAGGGTGGAAGTGGGAGCGAATCACCATGGATTTTGTAGTTGGGCTCCTACGGACTTTGAAGAAGTTCGATACTATTTGGGTGATTGTGGATCGCTGACTAAGTCTGCACACTTCATTCCTATGTGAACTACCTATTCTTCGGAGCAGTTGGCAGAGATCTATATTAGAGAGATTGTTCCCTTGCATGGTGTCCCAGTTTCCATCATTTCAGATAGAGTTACTCAGTTTACTTTGCAGTTTTGAAGGGCCATGCAGAGAGACTTGGGTACTCAGGTTGAGTTGAGCACACAGTCCGAACACACTATTTAGATATTGGAGGACATGTTGTGCGCTTGTGTCATTGATTTAGGAGGGTCATGGGATCATTTTCTACCGCTCGCGGAGTTTGCTTATAACAACAGTTATTAGTCGAGTATTCAGATGGCTCCATATGAGGCTTTGTATGGGAGACAGTGTAGATATCCAGTTGTTTGGTTTGAGCTGGGTGAGGCTAGGCTTTTGGGTGCAGACTTGGTGCAGGATGCTTTGGACAAGGTGAAGGTGATCAGGAGCGGCTTCGTACAGTGCAGTCGAGACAAAAGAGTTATGTTGATAGGAAGGTTCGTGATGTGTCCTACATGGTTTGCGAGAAGGTTCTATTGAAGGTTTCACCCATGAAGGGTGTTATGATATTTGGGAAGAAGGGTAAATTGAGTCCTCGGTTCATTAGGCCTTTTGAGGTGCTCTAGAGGATTGGGGAGGTAACTTATGAGCTTGCTTTACAACCAAGCTTATCAAGTGTGCATCCGGTATTTCATGTTTCTATGCTTCGGAAGTATATTGGCGATTTATCTCATGTTTTGGATTTCAACACGGTCTAGTTAGATGATGATTTGACTTATGCAATAGCTATTTTGGAGCGACAGGTCCGAAAGTTGAGGTCAAAGGATATAACTTCAGTGAAAGTGCGGTGGAGAGGTCGGCCCCTAGAGGAGGCTACCTAGGAGACCAAGCGGGAGATGCGGATCAAATATCCTCACCTATTTGAGGCTTCAGGTATGTTTCTTGACTCGTTCGAGGACGAACATTTGTTAATGAGGGGGAGGATGTAATGACCCGACCAGTCGTTTCATGAGTTACCGCTCTGTTTTCTCCATTTTTGCTGCTTTATATGTTGTTCCACTATATTTCATCGCATCGTGTTGGTTAGTTTGGGTTTGGAGTGGTTTGTAGAGAAATGAGAAACTTAGTCTCTTAAGTTGGCCTTTTAGTTGGAAAAGTCAACCGGAAGTTGACTTGTGAGTAAACGATCTTTGAATTTTGTTCTTATGATTTGGATAGCTTTGGAAGGTGATTTGGGACTTACGAGCGTGATCGGAATGGGTTTTGGAGGTCTGAGGTAGATTTAGGCTTGAATTGACAAAATTGAAATTTTGGCGATTTCCGGTTGGTGGTGGAGATTTTGATATCGGGGTCAGATTGGAATTCTGGAAATTGGAGTAGGTCCGTTGTGTCATTTGTGACATGTATGCAAAATTGCAGATCATTCAGATGATGTTTGATAGACTTTTGATCGAAACCGGAATTTGGAAGTTTTGGAATTTCTTAGGCTTGAATCCGATGTTGATTTGATGATTTGATGTTGTTTTAAGCATTCCGAAGGTTGGTAAAAGTTTTAATGATGTTATGGGATGTGTTGGCATGTTTGGTTGAGGTCCCGAGGGCCTCAGGTTACTTTCGGGTGGTTAAACGGATCAAATTCTTGTTTTGAAAGTTGCAGATTTCTTCAGTTCTGTGTTGCAGAGTTTTGCTCTTCGCGTTCGTGAGAGGGTCCTCGCATTCGTGATGTTGGTCCCGTGTTCGCAAAGGGTGAGTCTGAGTGTGCATCACGAATGCGATGTAGGTCCCGCATTCGCGTAGAGTAGTTGGAGCAGCTGGTCTCCAGAATTTTGTGCTTCGCGTTCGTGTAGGTATAGTCGCATTCACGAAGGCTTGGATGGTTGAAGCATCATGTTTGCATGGAGTATGTGGCATTCTCAAATGAGGAATAAGTGATCAACGGATTTTTGTGCTTTGCGAATGCGAGGCTTTGACCGCGTTCATGAAGAAGGAAAATTTCACCTCGGCCAAATGTTTAAATAGCCATTTTTGCGATTTTTGGTCTATCTTCCACCATTGTTGGGTGATTTTGAAGCTTGTTGAGAAGTATTGAAGAGGGAATCAGAGGGAAACACTTGGAGGTAACATTTTTGAACTCAATACTCGATTCTATGATGATTTCTAGCTAATTAGACATGAAATTTGTGGAATCTAAAGCCTAAAATTGGAGATTAGGGCTTGAAATTGGAGACTTTGATTTGAGGATTTGAGGGGTCGTTTTTGGTCGGATTTTGATGTATTTGTTATGTATGAACTTGTGAGAGTGTAAGGATTCTATTTTTGTGATTTTTATCGGAATCCGAGACGTGGGCACGAGGGTCGAGTTTGGACCAATTTCAGGATTTTTGATGTAAATTGGTTATTTTTGAGTGGCTTTGTTCTCTTAGCATATTTTGATGGTATGAATCTATTTTTGGTTAGATTTGGAGCATCCGGAGGCCGAGTTGAGAGGCAAAGGCATCGCGGGCTAGAGTTTGGACCGGATTGAGGTAAGTAATGATTGTAAATGTGTCCTGAGGGTATGAAATCTCGGATTTCATATCGTTGTGCTACTTTGAGGTGACGCACACGCTAGATGACTAGCGTAGGGTCGTGCACCATTGAGGATTGTGACTTAGTCCGTCCCGCATGACTGTTAAGTCGTGTATTTGGTTGAAAACTGTTTGATATCATTGTGTTTTGGAAAGTATTACCATGTTTTGGGCTGAATGCCATATTTGGGCCTCGTGCCAACTATTTTGGACCCTTAGGGAATTTTTATTACTATTCCTCACTGTTTTGACTTCATATTTGTACTTAGTCATGTCGTATCCTATTGTTTTCATAACTCATCCGTATTTACTCAGTTTTGATATTTTAAATGATATTTTGGGCTGAGCATCATGTTTTACTGTTGCCCGAGTGGCTTGAGAAGTTTCTGACTGAGTGAGGCTGAGGGCCTGTGTTGTGAGGATTATTATGGGATCAGGCTGCGCGTCATAGCATGTGTACTAATTTGTGATATATGAGAGGCCGAGGGCCTGCTTTTTTATGCCACGAGATAGCTTGTGACATCACTTGGGCTGTAGGAGCACCTCCGGAGTCTGAACACCCCCAGTGAGCGCGGGTACCCAGTGTGCGATGTGACATTGCCTGAGGGGCTGATTACGAGTGATTGTGAGGTAGCCCTCGGGGCTAGTTCTGTTGATATTTTGCCCGAGGGGCAGTTGTGGTACGTGTTTTGCCCGAAGGGAAGTTATGTTTCTATCCTTTTACTCACTATTTTCATCACTCGTTTGAAACTATTGAAAGATATTTTAAAAGGTTTAACTGAACTTTGTTGTTTTTACGAGTCTTACTGCTTTACTGCATTGTTCTGGATTTATACTATTTTGCTGTAGCATTATGACGTGGTTTACGTATTTTCTTACTACTCAGCAGCCTTTTACTTTTATTACTTACTGAGTTGGCGTACTCACATTACTCCCTGCACCTTGTGTGCAGAGCCAAGAGTCTCGGGGTGCGATAGTGAGTGCTGATCAGTCTTCCAGCAGGTCTCCAGAGTTCACTAGGTAGTTGCTTGGTGTTCGTAGCCCAGTGCTTCTCCCTCCTATCTTATTCAGCTTTGTATTAGTATTTTGTCTTCAGACTATATTGTCCTTTCTTATTCCTAGACGAGTTGTAGTTGCTCATGACTGGTGACACCCCGATGTCGGGCTGTGTTATGTTTCCGCACTTTTTATTTAACTTATATTATGGGATTTTAGCAAATCAATGGCTTTAAATGACTTATTATAAATGTCTGGTTGGTTTTGGGGTTTGTGTTGGCTGGTCTAGTTTCACGATAGGCGCCATTACGACCGGGTCCATTTTAGGGTCGCGACAATGGCTCTCGCAATAATACCAAAACTAGTTTAGGAAAATAATTTTAACTATCGTAGCTTTCTTTAGGCGCATTTAAATAAATCATCACAACTACGGGTACGTTTCCCGTAGCGTAATTGTGCTACGTAATTCCAAATCCAGGTGCACATTTCATGTGACCCGACCACAACTTCGAACAATAATAAAATACACATGTTGTATATCGTGGGTACGGTTCCCGTGACTCGATTTGCGACATGTACAAAAACAAACAAGTGTACGACAATTGTAACTTGTTCCAGAAATAACTCCATATATAATTAAAAGCGATTAAAAAGTAAAAAAATGCTCAATAGGTTTAAACATGTAATAAATAATATAATTAGGCTAATTATTAATAGTTGAGCGACCGTGATAAAATCACGGAACACAGGAATGCATAACAACTTCTCCCGGGTTAACAAAATTTCTTACCCGGTATTCTGTGTTCGCGGACCATAAATAAGAATCAATTTCCTCAATTTGGGATTTAAAATAAACCGGTGACTTGGGACACCATAAATTATCCCAAGTGGCGATTCTGAAATAAATAAATAATTCTATTTCGAATAATGTCACTTAAATTAAAAAAACTCCCCTATTCCCCCTTTCGAGTAAAAAGGAGGTGTGACAGTTCTGGCGGCTCTGCTGGGAAAAAGAACCCAGAATCTCTAGTTCAAGGTTCAGAATTTGAGCTTAGAATAACTATTATAGTTGGCTTTGTTTATTATTTGATTTTTAAGTGTTTGAGCCTAATGTACTAATTGCCGCTTTTTACCGCTGTGATATTGTTTGAACTATATATAAACTGTTACGAAACCCTTCTTCTCTCTGAGACTTCTAAATGTTCTAGGAGTGCACGCTGGCATGACTTCTTTTCTATTAGTGTCATATCCTTAATTTTGAACCAAGTTCGGACAAGTTGCAAAGCCGGATGATCTTTTGGTTACCGGTACGCTGCCCCCCTGACTCGAGTTGTCCGCTCGGGTAAGCCAGGTCTAGAACAATTCACCCAGGTTTTAAACCTAGAATAACATAGCCTCATGCTGGATCCTTTGCAGGAACGCTTGTTTGGATCACGTGCATTTGACTTTGGGGACTCCACATAGGCGTTGGGTCCGTCTAGGACAGGTGTTCCCAAAATTAAAAAGACCATCCTGATGCATCTTACGTGCTACTTGCACATCTATTTATTTCGGCTTGCATGTTGACCGGCGTATAGAATAGGAAAAGAAAATCAAAAGCAAAAAAACCAAGAGTGAGGTGTGTATTTGAAAATCTAGAAACTATGCCAAAATTTTGAAGAAAAAACAGAAAGAAAATAAGCCAATGTTTTTAAAAGTCATGTTTCCTCTGTTCCGTCAAAACTGACCGAACTACGGGGGTCTGATTCACACCGGATGTGAGATACGTAGGCAAACATCATCGGTTCCGGCCCCAATTTTAAACAATCCAAAAATATTTTCCTTTAATTTCTTCTTTAGAAACATTTCCTTAGAAAATTAAAAAAAAAAATTATATATAAATATTTTTAATACCCAAAAAAACATTTTCCTTCTTTCTGAAGTCTTTCATACGAGAAAGAAATTAAAAAAGAAGAAGAGAATAAATCAAAATCAAAATCCAAAATAGGAGTTTCCTTTACTTTGAAGTATTTTTCCAAACAATATAAAAAAAATCAGAAACAAAAATCCAAAAATATTCTTTTCCTTATTTAAAAATCTTTCTTTCGTAAATGTCATGAATAAAAAATTGAAAATTTAAAGTCCAAATATTTTCGTTTTTATCTAGAAGTACTTTTGTAAATTTAAAAACAAAAAAAACTTAGAAATCCAGAATATCTTCTTCAAAGTGCCTGTTTCGAAAATTAAGAGGCAACATCCAAAATTCAAAAATATTTTCTTTCTTTTAGATGTCTTTCATTCGAAAAAAGAAAACAAATCAAACAAAATCCAAAAAAAATAATATTTTTTTACCTTTTTTTTATAAGTCCTTTTCCCAAAATTTTTAAACAAAAATCAAAATATCCAAAAAGTATTTTCTTTCTTCTTTAGAAGTCTTTCTTTTCAAAAATTCTCAACAAAAAAAAAAACAAATCAAAATAAAAAAAATGTCTTTCTTCTTTAGAAACTTTTCTTTCAAAAATTTCAAAAAAAAAATCAAACCAAAAATCAAAATAAAAAATCCAAAAATATTTCTTTCCTCTTTAATAACCTTTCTTTCGAATATTCAAAAAAAAAAAAAAACGAAATGCAAAAAAAAAAAGGTTCCTTTTTAACGCTTTTATTGTTTGGGTGTTATAAAAAAGTAAAAGAGAGAGTTAGTTTATTTACTCTATTCCTGATTTTTCCGAACTATGCAAGATCTGATTCATGCAGCGTCATGATACGTAGGCAATCTCCATCGGATTCGATCATAGCCATAAAGTTAATTGAGTGAAAAATAAACTGAAAAAAAGAGAAAGAAAATTGAGTGAAAAAAAAGAAAAGAAAAGAGTGAAAAAAAAGAAAAAAAAGAGAGTGACAAAAAATAAAAGAACGACAGAAACGAAATGAAAATAAAATCAAGAGTGATTAAAGAGAGGCATAAATAAAAGCAAAGAGATACATACTGAAAGGATTAGATAAGGCCGGGATGAAACATACAACCGTTCAAACACATGGTAGAAGCGTTTAACTGTTAGGTGCATTGCATCCCAACATGCAATTTCCTGTATGTTAAATGTCTCAAAACTAACAAGGTTGTGGTGTGAGCAAATTAGCTAAGTTCAGTTCAGGTGGTTGGTTTTGTTGTTATGCGGTAATGAACGCGCAACCTTGCACGTGACCACAATATTATACACAAAACCGAGCTCCACCTCCCAAAAATGCCCATCCTTATCAAGCTATATATAATCCCCAATCAAATGTTCTCCAGTACAATCCTTGCCCAAGAGAGCCTTTCAAAAGGAATCAGTTCACCCCTATTGGTGAATCATACTCGGGCTTGTTCCAAAAGCTAGTCAGGCAAGGTCTGCTGCAGCCAGTGGCCCCAAACTGGCCAAACCCTGAGTCCCCCTTGCACCGAGCTGATGATAGATGTGAATATCACTCTAGAGCAGTGGAACACAGTATGGAGGACTGTGGGACCCTCAAAAGGGCAGTTGAAGACTTGATTAAAGTTGCAAGAATCGTTCTCCGGGACGAAGAGACTCCTAATATGATGAACAATCGTCTGCCTACTCTCACAAATGGGCCAGTAGTCGGAATGATTTGTAAAGATGAAGAATTTGATCTGGCACTGAAGGCCATTGCAGCCATTGCCGAGACAGAAGAAAAGCCGAAAGACGCTCGTCAAGCTTGAAAGTTCCCCATCAAACGAGAGTCTCGGTAGCCAGTCTTGCTATCCTTTCTGCATCCGGATTATCTCAGGGTGTGATCCGTAAGTTTTACATTATTGTCTTAGTTTCCGATGTAAACCCTTCTATGTTTAAAATTCAAAAAAGAAAAATCATCAAAATCAAAAAAATAAAAATAAATCAAATAAGATTAATATTTCATTGTCCAGGAATGTCTGTTTTCTTAATATTGTCATTTTTCTTATTCTCTTTTCAATTCTGTTAATGCAGATTTCAATAATATGACATGCTCGCGGACTTCATGCCCAGATCCTAAAACGCTGTCGAATCAAGAATTAGATTGCAATGACGATAAGTTTAAGGAAATAAACATAGAGTTGGAACAGCTGAAGGAAAATTGGTTCCAGATTGGAAAGGTCCATACATTGCAACAAGAGTACTGCCAAAAAAGTGCGTTGTACGTGGGGCACATCAAAGGAAATGTCCCTGAAATAACTGTCAATGCAAATGCAGCCAAAAAGGTACTATATTTGATCCTCCATATAGTATTAATATTCTCCGGTTGGGATGACGAAGGCTTTCATTCTCGCTGCCCAAACACCATTAACCCTTTTATAAACCATTTGAGCAGGTTACTCTTCTTTGATTACCCTATTTGGAACCTGAAAGTGTTATTGAAAATAAAAAATTGAAAAATGAAAAAAAAGAAAAAAAAAAGAGAAGAACAAGAAAGATACAAAAAAGGGGAATAAAAGACAAAGAAAATGAAATGAAAAAAAGAGAGGAAAAAGGAAAGGAAAAAGAAAGCGAAACAAAACAAAATAGAAAAACAAAAGAAAATAAAAAACAAAATTCCCTGAACTACGTTTGACTTGATTCCGAAAGGATACGTAGGTAGCCTCTTGTTGGGGTTCAGTCACACCAAAATAAAAATCCAAATTCCTCCAAAAGTGAAACTGGGGCAGAAGTTATAATAGTTCGGCAATGATTTCGCCCGAAGGGTTCCAAAGTTGTAATTCCATCCAAACACTTTTTACTCCCAAAACCATGTTCAAGTCCTTCTGATCAATCGGTAAAGAGGTTCGAAATGAAAGGATATAGTTACTTGGATCCGATGCAATCAGAATAAAAGGAATAAAATGAGAGAGTCTTATCCGTGAAAACCCTCACAGGCACCATAAGGTGATGGTAAGCAGAGAAATTGAAAATGAGAGAGTCTTGTAAGTGAAAACTCGCAAAGATCACTACAAGGCAATGGTGAGAAGAGAAATGAGATTGGTCAGCTAGTGAAAACCCGCAAAGGGCGCTGCTGATCGAAGAGAATCTTTACAGCCATCGGTATCGACAGAGTCCTGGCAAGGTTTCTCGATTTTGAGGCAAAAGTTGTGATGAATTTTTGAGAGTCAAATGGTTTATACAGATCATGCATCCAGTCCAAAAGGCATGTCATTGTTCATTGAAGTCCGCATGTACTCCAGATAAGTTCTTTCCTTTCCCCGAAAGGGACACTTCTTGTTTTAAACTCATTCTCCGTTCCATTGTTTGATTTCTTTGAATCCCTTTCAGTCTAACTCTGTTCCGAAACTAAGACAAAGAAAGGATGGTAAGACTAATTTACAGGGCTCTCATCTGACACGAGCTAATGTGCAAAAAGGCACCCAGCCTCGTCAGGGGCATCAAGTCGACCTCGACTTCCAATGGAGGCCGATGCTTCGAAATCAAAACTCTTGGAAGGAGAAAATCAAATTGAAGTGCCTATAAAGGCAAATGAAGTTGAAAAGGCTGGGTCCCACGTGGCTTTCCATCTTGGCAAAGGTTTGAAAAACCCCAATGCTCCGAAGTTTGAGGAGCCAAAAGTTCCCCAATGCTCCGAAGTTAAAGAAAAAAGAAAAAAAGAGAGAGAAAAAAACAACAAGTCAGAACAGAAAAGCCTACAGAGGCAAAAGAAAGTCGAAAAGTGTGAGTCCTACCGATCAATCGTCATGGAAAAGTCTGGAAAAGCCGCAGTTTCTCCAGGGTCAGAAATGCAATCGGTATTCAGGAAATAACCAATTGCAGATGAAAGGGGCCGAGATCAAGTTGTTGAAATAATCAAGGCCACAAAACCAACCATCATTTTAAACTGACAAATTGTTCTTTATAGAAAAACAGGAAACAGGTGCAATCCAAAAGCAATCTTGCAAGAAGCAGGTGCCGCTAAGAATAGATTATGCAACAGCTAAAAAACAGTTTTGCAGCAACAACTCCAAAAAGGGAAGTCTCCTCCAAAATTCTTTCCCGTATTTACTCATTCTATGAAATAAAAAAAAAGGAAAAAATGATGATGAAAATGAAAAAAATAAGAAAAAGAAGAAGAAAAATTCAAAATCATTGTAGTATATGGTCTCCAATCCCTAGCTGCGACTTTTCCAATATAGGGTCCCACTCCCTAATTGATGCCGGCATAACCCAATGACTTTTTCAACATAGGGTCCCATTCCCTAGTTGATGCTGGCATAACTCGATGACTTTTCCAGCATAGGGTCCCACTCCCTAGTTGATGCCAGCATAACCTGATGACTTTTCCAACATAAGGTTCCACTCCCTAGTTGATGCCGGCATAACCCGATGATTTTCCAACATAGGGTCCTACTCCCTAGTTGATGTCGACATAACCCGATGATTTTTTCAAACATAGGGTCCCACTCCCTAGTTGATGTCGGCATAACCCGATGACTTTTTCAACATAGGGTCCCACTCCCTAGTTGATGCCGGCATAACCTATGACTTTTCCAACATAGGGACCCACTCCCTAGTTGATGCCAACGTAACCCGATGACTTTTCCAATATAGGGTCCCACTCCCTAGTTGATGCCGACATAACCCGATGATTTTTTCCAACATAGGGTCTCACTCCCTAGTTGATGTCGGCACAACCCGTTGACTTTTCTAACATAGGGTCCCACTCCCTAGTTGATGTCGGCATAACCCGATGACTTTTCCAATATAGGGTTCTACTCCCTAGTTGATGCCGGCATAACCCGATGATTTTCCAATATAAGGTCCCACTCCCTAGTTGATGCCGACATAACCCGATGATTTTCCAATATAGGGTCCCACTTCCTAGTTGATGCCGGCATAGCCCAATGACTTTTCCAACATAGGGTCTCACTCCCTAGTTGATGCCACCATAACCCGATGACTTTTCCAACATAGGGTCCCACTCCCTAGTTGATGCCGACATAACCTATGACTTTTCCAACATAGGGTTCCACTCCCTAGTTGATGCCGGCATAACCCGATAATTTTCCAAAATAGGGTCCCACTCCCTAGTTGATGCCAGCATAACCTGATGATTTTCCGACGTAGGGTCCCACTCCCTAGTTGATCCTGAAAGTACAAGAGGGGGGGGGGGTGAATTGTATATTTTTAAACTTAATCTCTTATTAGTTGACTAGTTTATCAAATAGTCGACTAGATGTAATAACTTAACAGTTATAATGACAGAAAGTAAGATGAAGAAAGTAAGTGGTGGAATTAAAGACACCGAAATTTTATACTAGTTCGGATTCAATGTTAATCCTAGTCCAGTCCCCTTGGGTTGCAAGGGAGTTCTCTTTAGTAAATGCGTTTCTCCGAGTATAGTGGAAATGACTTGATGACACAGTTCCCTTAACACTCGTTTCTTTTTGATACAATGCCTCACAAGTGTTATACTCTCCTTTTTCTCTGACTTGTTACATAGCAGATCTTAGTGAACTACAATGTTTATTTGTAGTAGAACAAAGAGAGGGTGTTTTTGGTTCGATCAAAGTATGTCTGTCTAAGGTTTACGATCGGGTATAAATACTTTGGTGAAGGTCGAGGCTTGACAACCCAAGAGATTTGATCCTTGGAAAGAGATTGATTCTTTCCAAGAATAAGATAGCTAGCCGTTGCTCTTCCTTGATATCTTTCCTTTAATAGTTGTATATAATGAAGGCTTTCTCATTGATTGTTGGTCCTTCCGAAATTAGCCGCTTAACAATCTTTACAGGATCTTCCATATTCCGGATATGCTAGCCTTGATTCATGCCTTAAGTTTAGGCTTGCTTGATTCTTTCCATCTCAGTTGTCCGTTAATCTTTGCTGATTGATTTGCTGATTGATCTCTTTCCTTAGGCATCCAGATTTGCTGATTGCTTTATAATTTTTGTTGATTGATTTCTTTCCTTAAGCATCAAGATTGACTTCAGCGATCTGGTAGTATCTTCTTGATTCGTTGTGCTTCTATAATTGATTTGCTGCATAGGTATATTATTTGCATCATTAAAACTAGATCTAACAATCTCCCCCTTTTTGATGATGACAAAATAATATATAGGTGTATATACACCAGTTGACTTCCCTCTGTTTTACTCCCCTCCAATGTTGTAGTTGACTAGTCCATGGTACTCCCCCTCAGTTCATGTAGTTGACTAGTCCATGGTTAGAGTCGACTCCTGCCAACAAATTGTACATGTACAGAAACAACATATACTCTTCTTCCCCTTTTTGGCATCAACAAAAAGGGAACAAGCCAAGAAACAAACATAATATATAGTATTAAATAGGAGAGTTATAGGAATTATCCAATGGCTAAGAAAACAGCCCACAAAAAACAGCACAACAAAAAATAAATTATCTTAAACAACCACACTAACAGCGCAAAAAATAAGTAAGGGTGTTGCAGATGGCCTCCTTCAATTGTTCAAAGCTAGCATTGGCTGAGATGCTCACTCCATCCAATCTGTCATGAATTTCCCTGAAGGCTTTGACAGCATTCTCCCTAACTCTAAGAACAACAACTCTATTTTTTGGACACATCAGACCTTGTTTCCTTAGAAATGGCATGAATGTCACTAGCAGTAGACTGAGTGGCTGTGAGAAGATTTTTAATTTTAGAGAGTTGAGAGTTAATGGCACGAAGCTTGTCACCAAGATCAGACTAGGATGAGGAACAAAGGGTGAAGGTTTGGGCTCTATAGGAGCATGCTTTGCTTCACTATCATGCTTCTTAACCCAGTAGCCCTTTATACTCACATATCCCATACTAGCAAAGGCTCTAGAATTGTAAGACTTTGAAATAGAGATGAAGGGATAGTTGGATAGGGAAATTTGATGAGCTTCCAAAATGTGAGTGATTGCCATGCCATAGGGTATATTGGTGGGATCTTCAGCACTTTCGGTCATGAAATTGATAACCTATTAGGAGAGCTTTATTTTGAGTTTGGTCACAAGGCAGTAAACGAAGAAGGTGTCTCTTTGAGAGAAAGTTGAAAAGGAACCAGTACGGGGAAGCAAAGTAGTTGGTACAATGTGGGCTGGGACAATGTGAGCTAGAACAACGACACTGAAAGCGCGAATCAAATAAGGCATGATCAAGAACAATGCGCTTACCTAACACTAAAGATTCCAATCTATCAGGCTTACTAGAACGGAGATTGGCATAGAACATTTTTACCAGAGGTTCATATACCTTAGGCGGAGGAATAGAGAGGAACTTAACCCATCATTGATGAACGAAGAGGTCTTTGACCTTGCAATTGAGGGCTCCCATGCCATCAAGGTAGACAAACCTTCCATGAGCAATGGGCTTGTCCTTCAGAGCAATAAAAAAATACCTATTTGGAGAATCCCAAAAGTTGAGGTCAGAGTCGAGAGAGGCAGAAAAATCAACCTTGGATTTCTTTGGGGTGGAGTAAACATGGGGTTCTTCCATGGGTCGTTTACCTAGGGCTTTATCTCCTAGGAGTTGAGAGTGTTCAAAGAAATCTCCCTAAGAAGAGGTGAAACCCTCAGAGTGATCAGACCCTGGGTCTATTAGTTCTGGGGGCGTAGATGGGGGTTTTGCTTTGGAACGGGTGCATTTTCTGGTAGAGGCAGAGGGATTTCTGGGATGTTTATCCATGGAAGGGAAAAGGTTTGATTGGAGCTTTGGAGAGGGGATAACGATGAAAGTGACTGAAAAAGGTTCTCCGCCTTAAGAAGAATATTTCTAACGGTTGAGTACAGAAAAGGAAAAGATGTCAGTTGAAGGGATGCAATGATTATCTTTCCAACTTTGAACGACGAACTGATGTGAAAAAAGAGAAAAGAGAGGGAAAAACAGAGGCGTAATTAATGCATGAGTAAAGGACAATCATTACACCTGTAAAAAAATCAACAGTACATATAGGTCCTAAAGGTCATTAGAAAAGCAAGTAATTCCAAGTAACTTTCTTAAATCACAAAATCTCTCCTCTAATAAAGGTTTAGTAAAAATATCAACTAACTGATAAGTAGTGCCAAAAAAAGATCTCTAATAAAATGATGCTTGATATCTATATGCTTTGCTCTCGAATGATGCACATGATTTTTGGAAAGACAAATAACACTTGAATTATCACAAAAAAATTGTATAGGCTTAAATGAAAGTTCATAGTCACCCAGTTAATGAGACATCCATAGTAATTGTGCGCAGCATTGTCCAATGGCAATGTATTCAGCTTCAGTAGTAGACAATGCAACTGATGTTTGTTTTTTACTGTTCCAGGATATCAATGCCTTTCCCAGTAATTAACATGTATCGCTTGTGCTTTTTCTATTGTCTTTATCACCTGCAAGGTCAGTATATGAAAAACCTTCTAATTTAAAAGAGTTAGAGCCAGGGTACCATAGTCCATGAGATACAGTTCCAATGAGATATCGAATGATTCTTTTTACTACGATTAAATGTGATTCCTTAGGATCTGACTGAAACCTGGCACATTTACATACACTGAACATAATATCCGATCGACTTGCTATCAAGTACAACAATGATCCAATCATTCCACGATATCTAGTTTCATCAACAGGAATTCCCTGTTCATCTTTGTCTAGATTTGTAGAAGGGCTCATTGGTGTGCCAATGGATTTTTCATTGCTCATACCAAATTTTTGAATCAGTTCTTTTGTGTATTTGGTTTGACATATAAAGGTTCTTTATTCAGATTGTTGAATTTGTAGTCCAAGGAAGAACGTTAGCTCTCCCATCATACTTATTTCAAATTCGCTTTGCATATGATTTGAAAATTCCTTGCACATAAAAAGGTTAGCACTACTAAATATAATATCATCAACATAAATCTGAATAATGAGGTTACCTTTTGATGATCTTTTAATAAACAAGGTAGTGTCTCTTTTACCTCCTGTAAAGTCATGATCAACAAGAAAGGAACTAAGTCTATCATACCAAGCACGTGAAGCTTGCTTTAGCCCATATAGTGCCTTAGTGAGCTTGTATACATGATATAGGAACTTTGAATCTACAAACCCAGGTGGTTATTTCACATATACTTCTTCCTCAATAAATCCGTTCAAAAAGGCACTTTTAACATCCATTTGAAACAACCTAAATCCTTTAAATGATGCGTATGCCAGAATAATTAGCATGGATTCCAAACGAGCTACTAAGGTGAAGGTTTCATCTTAGTCGACTCCTTCCTGTTGTGAGTACCCCTGAGTAACTAGTCTGGCTTTATTTCTTACGACCTTTCCATCCTTATTTAGTTTATTTCTGAAAACCCACTTTGTTCCGATTATAGAAACATTTTCATGTTTGGGTATCAGATTCCACACTTGATTCTTACTGAACTGATCTAACTCTTCCTGCATACCTTGAACCCAACTTGAATCTTTTAGCGCTTCCTCTACCTTCTTTGGCTCAACCTGAGAGATTAATGCAATATTTGCTTTCTTTTTGAGAGCTCCCCTGGTTTTCCTTCCTTCATTTGGATCCCCTATAATGAATTTTTGAGGATATTCAGGCTCGCTTCTCCATTCATTTGGACGCACTACATTGGCAGTCGACTCGATTGGTTGATCTGGTACATTGCTGCTGATTTCACAAGTTGACTCTGTCGCAGTAGATATAATAGTTGACTTTTGAGATTTGCTTGTCTCCTGAATTTCTTGATCTTGATCTTCATCACCTGCAATAATTCCTTTCTCAGCCAAGGAATTATTTTTATTGAATATAACATATACTAATTCTTCCACATATAATGTGCGTTTATTATAGACTCTAAAAGATCTACTATTTAATGAGTAGCCCAGAAAAATACCTTCGTCACTTCTTGGATAGAATTTTCCAAGATTATCCTTACTGTTATTGTGGATAAAATATTTACTTCCGAAGGGACGGAAGTAACTGATATTGGGACGTTTACCTTTCCATAATTCATATGGAGTCTTCTTCAGAATAGGCCTTATGAGGCATCAGTTGAGAATGTGGCATGCTGTACTTACACCTTCTGCCCAGAAGTGATTTGGCAGTGAATGATCTAGTAACATGGTTCTTGCCATATCTTGGAGGGTTCTGCTCTTTCTTTCTACAACCACATTCTGTTGTGGTGAGTTGGTGTAGAGAAATTATGTATGTATCCCTGATCATTACAGAAATCTTCAAATGCTCTACTTTAAAATCCTCCTCCATGGTCACTCTGAATTGTTGAAATCAGATATCCCTTTTCTCTTTCAACCTTCTTGCAGAAAACTTCAAAATTTCTTAATGCTTCATCCTTATGAGATAAGAAAATTACCTAAGTTAAACGTGATTAATCATCTATAATAACAAAAGTATACCTCTTTCCTCTTATACTAGCAGCTCTAGTAGGCCCAAATAAATTCATATGAAGTAATTGCAAAGGTTTTGAAGTAGATACTATATCTTTGTTTTTGAAAGAGTTTCTGGTCTGCTTACCCATTTGGCATGAATCACAGATATGAGTTCTAGAAAAATTCAGTTTGGGTAGACCAACAACTAACTCATGTTTGGACAATTTTTCTATCAAATGCATGCTAGCATGGCCAAGTTTCCTATGCCACAACCATGGATCATCAGATATAGAAGTTAACCAAATATGACCATCTATCTTTTCAAAACTATCAAGGATATAAACATTTCCATACGTTTTTCCAGGAAGGACTATTTTTCCTGATTCGTCTTCAATAACACATCCTGTTTTCTTAAAATTTACCTCATATCCTGAGTCGCAAAGTTGACTTATGCTCAAGAGATTGTAGTTGAGGCCATCGACAAGATAAACTTTAGTGATGTCACAGTTGTTATTGAAGGGAATTGTTCCAGTACCAATTATTTTGCCTTTTGAGTCATCCCCAAATTTAACACTTCCTCTATCAATTTTTGTAACTTCGTTGAACATGTTTTTGTCACCTTTCATATGACTGGAACACGCACTGTCTAGATACTATTTTCCTTTGCGGCTTATTCTGCGGTGTTCCTGTAAAAAAAGGTGATTACTTTCTTTTAGGTACCCAAGCTTGCCTGGGTCCTGAAGGGTTAGTGTTACCAGATTCAGAATTGTTTTTTGGTTTCCAAACCCATCCTGAAACGTTTGCTTTATAAAAATGACAAAAGGAATATTTATGCCCACTTTTGTTACAGTAATGACACATAACTTTTGACCCACCTTTTGGCCTTTCATTAGTGTTAGTACTAGTCGACTCAGTTCTGGCTGGTCTTTTTCCAGTTGACTTGTAAGTTGTCTGGTTTAACCTAATATAACTGTGACTGGTGGACTTGCGCATGCCATTGAGTTGCATTTGCAATTCCTCAAACTCTTCTTGAAGTACTTCTTTTTCAATTTCACATACTTCATGTTTGAGTTTCCAGCCTTTAACTTCTTTAGTGAATCTCTTAAGCTCATTCATTATTTTTTGAGACTCTTTCAAAGTTAAGTCAAGAATATCCTACAATACATTACATCTTTCACCGTTATAAGATCTTACCTCACTAGTTTCACCTCGTGCCATGAAACAGTTTTCATTTTCTTCATCTGAAGTGTCCTCATCTGTCCAACATTCTGAGGATTTGTTCATTTCGTTTTCCAGAATCATCATAAAGCAGAGATTTGATATCTCTTCGGGTATAAATTGTCCTCATCACACCAGCTTCTGAAGGATTTGTTCTTGTAAAAGCCTCTAGAGATCTTCCTTTTCAGTTCTAGGCACTCAGCTTGAATGTACCCAAATCTTCCACACTCATAGCACTTTCCATCATTCTTGTCCTGTTTGTTGTATTGCCTGGATCATCTTGGTGGAATTCTTCCTTTCTTTGTATTCTGGAATTTTCTCATTAATCCATCCATATTTCTTGATAGCATAGCAATCTCTACTCGTAAATTTTCAGGATCATCATCAATTTAGTTTTCATCTATTTCAGTTGAGGTCTTGAATGCGACTATTTTCTTTTTTTCTTAATGACTAGTTGTAAGGCCCCGTGAAAATTTCTACTCAAAAACCCAAATCTCATGATGCCAAGATAGGATCATGTGTTAGAAATTCATAAAACAATTTGGATTGATCAGTGCATTAAAATGTTAAGAATTATGTTTGCCAGAAAAGTGCGTTTCTGCAATCCATTATGCAGTTGCATAATAGGTATGCGGACCGCATAGTCGCTACAGAGCCAGTCAGTGTGTTGGTTAATTTGGGGTCAAGTATGCGGCCAATTATGCGATCGCATAATCAATATGCGGGCCACATAGTCATCATATAATCCCCTTGGAATTTTTGTGAAGGGCAGTTCTGCGGTGCATTATGCGACTGTAGAACAGTTATGCGGACCGTATTTCTGTCGCATACCCAAACAGTTTGTCCAGATTTTGGGACCATTTTTGCGGTCCATTTTGTGGCCGCATGTCCATTATGCGATCGCAAATCGTGTCGGGACTCCTATTTTCTAACTTTTATAACCCGACCTCATCCCATTAAAAACACCCCATTAAACTATTTTCCTGTTATTTCATGGCATATAGAGTGAGAAAGGAAGTTCTAGAGAGAGAGAGAGAGATATATTCATCAAGTCCCTACTCCATCCTTGCCCCAAATCCTTGAAGACTGTCAAGTGAAATTGCTAGGTCTTCACCCTAAGAGGTAATAGCTTGTACCCTCATCTATAATTTCAAAATTTGCATTAAAATAAGTGATTAGCAAGGGGGTTCATGGGTATAAGGGATGATAATCTTGCATGCATAAAAGATAATGGGGTATGGGGTGGTTGTGAACCAAACGAGATAACAATTGTGGTATAGGATAATGAAAATCTCTCACAGAAGTGTCCTAAAATCACTGCGCACACTTAGTGCTTGATAATTTACTTAAATGAGTTAGAATCTCATTCATGCCTCTAATTCTTGGTTCAACTTGTAATTTTCATAAAATAGATCGAAGTTGCTAGCAAATTCCGGAATTTATTATATGGATTTAAGGAAAGTTCTATTGAGGTATGTATGGCTAAAACCCTGTCTTTTAGAAATTGAGCTCCGTTGGTGTTTGTCTAAATGCGGTAAGATTAAGGTTAGATTGTTATATTGATTGTTGTTTCACATGAATTGGAATTGCAACCTTATAGGCGTGAAAGATGTGTCTCAATGTTGTCGAAGTGCTATTCTTGATAACTTAAAAAGGGTGCAATGAATGTGAATCATGTGTTGAAATGCCTAGACCTTAAATTAAGATTGAAGCTGCATATGTTGTTCCATCTATGTGAAGTCTCATCTATGCTTACAACTTTATTTGCTCTTGTGTATACATATTATCCTAAGTTACAAATCTAACATTAAAATTGGGAATGATGTGAGATGTGGCCTAGTTCCAAATATATGACGTGATAGCTGTGGCCCCAAGTGTCTATGAAATGATATATGTGAAAAAATGATTGAAATGAAATGATTGATGGAAAAGGAAAATACCTTGGTCAGGCAGCCTAGCCGATCGGGCCGAAATCAGACGCCATGCCGCACACATGGTGGTATTATATTTGTGATTGAAGTGTATGTCTCAAATGAGGCAACCTAGCCGATGGGGTCGAGATCGGACTCCGCTCAAGATAGCGGTGGTATTGTGGACAATGATGAACAGTATGAAATGCCCCAAAACTAAAAGCTATGGGAAAATGATTTGAAAATTGTATGATTCTTTTATTTGATAATGTTGTGATCACTTAAAGTGTTTGAGTTATACTTGTGATTTCCTTATTCTTGTATGAAAGTTCTTTCTAACTAGATGGTGTTTAGTTATACATACTAGTACTATTCCATGGTACTAAAGTCCCTTTTTGCATGGAGCGCTACATTGTCAAATGAATGTAGGTGGCTTCATAGCGGATAGTGCCGATCGCGCGTAGCGGAGTATCCTCTTCTCAAAGTCTTGGTGAGACCCTTTGTCCTTCAAGGAATTATGTTGTACATATTTTGTTATAGATATCCACTTTTATGGTAAAGATGGGGCCTTGTTGCCGGCATTGTCATACTTGTCTTTTGTATCCTTAGAGGCTCCGTAGATATTTGTGTGGGTTATGTACGAGTATTGGATGTGTCTATAAACTGTGTTGTAATTCTAACTCTTGTTTCTCTTAAAGTGAAATAGTGTGGAATCTTAGGAATTTAATTATGGTTTAAATTTGTGATGTAAAATGAACTAACAATGTTGAATGTGCAATCTTTCCTATTGTTTAAATAAACGAAAGCATAGTTTCCTTAATCATATTGAGTTGGGTAGAAAGTGTTCGATAAGGCTTGCTCAGTTGGGTTCACTCGATTGAGCACCGGCCGCACCTCCTGAGATTGAGGCGTGACAAACTTGGTATCAGAGCCTAAGGTTTTGAAGTGTCCTAGGATGTCTCGAAGCCGTGCCTAGTAGAGTCCTTCTTATCGGTGTGTAGTCGACCATATCTATAAGTTGGAGGCTACTTGGGCATTTAGGAATAACACCCTTATTTGATATTCTGGATCGTGCGACGAGACTTGTTACGAAACTATTCCCTCTCTAACTAGTGCATTGTTTTATCTTTCAATAAATGGCACCTAAGAAGAAAGCGAGAATTGGCCAAGAAGCCAATGCCACCTCAGGAATGGCTGATGATTCACTACTTGATACTGTGGGTGAGGATAGTCGCTCTGCTATCACCCTGCCTAGTTCTTCTATTCCAGAGCAGACTAACCCAGTTCCTACACCTGCGGAGGGTACTACCATCCCTCCCATTGATACTCATGTTCCGCCTCCAGACCCAACTTCCGGTTCGGGTATTTTTGATGGGGATCTTAGGGGATCTATTCAAATGTTGACCTAGATAGTGGCCTCTCAGGCCCAAAGGTCCAATGTTGTGCCCAGTTCATTCGGCCAGCAAGGGGATTCCACCAGTTCCAGGGTGAATAGATTTCTTCAGTTAGACCCTCCAGTGTTTATGGGTGCCAATCCAGAAGAAGACCCTCTGGATTTTATTGATGTGATGCACAAGACCCTCAAGGTTATGCGTGGAACTGAGATAGAGAGAGTAGAATTGGTTGCCTATCATCTGAAAGGGGTGGCCTATTTGTGGTTTGAGTTGTGGGAAGATTCCCGTGAGGAGGGGAGCCCTCCGGCAAGGTGGAACGGGTTTGCCGATGCCTTTATAGATCAGTTCCTGCCTGCTGAGACAAGGTCAGCCCGTGCAACAGAGTTTGAAAATCTAAAGTAAGGTAGTAGAAGTGTGTGGGAGTACCACATGGAGTTTGCTCGCCTATCCAAGTATACCATTCACATGTTACCCACAATGGAGGCCATGGTGCGCCGATTTGTTCAAGGCCTTAATCCTTTGACTATTAATGAGGCTTCTACAGCTGCATTAAATTTTGACATGAATTATGGGAAGATGGTAGAATTTACTCAGGCCACAGAGAACCGTAAATTGAAGAACAGGATGGAGAGAGAGGGTAACAGCAAGGACCGATTTACGCGCAACTTGAGAGAATCACTAGGTGGGGGAAGATCAGTTTTCAGGGGAGGATCATCAGGGACGTCCAGTCTGTTGCACAGTCTTCAGCTAGTGCATCGCCATCAGGGCCCAGCCAGCAGCAGTGGAGTCGTTTCAGGTCCGGTCAGGGCAACAGGGGATCCCATCAATGGGGTCGGTCAGGTGAGAGGTCCCAGTAGTAGTAGAGGTCCCCGTGCCCCAGGTACGGGAAGATGCACTCAGGGTTTTGCTATTTGGAGTTACCCGTATGTTATGAATGTGGGATGAGGGGTCATATTCAGAGGCATTGTCATGTATCCCGCCAGGGAGCGGGTAGGGGCACAACACAATCATCCAGTCCAGCAGCTACTACATTTTCAGCCCCTTCCCCAGCTCGAGGTTCCCCAGCACCCGCAGGGCGTGGTGCAGCTAAGGGTGGTGCGCTGAGTTTAGGAGGACCCAGCCGGTTCTATGTTGTGAGTGGTCGTCAGACCGAAGAGGCTTCTCCAGATGTTGTTATAGGTATTCTGACTGTCCAATCTCATGATATGTATGCTGTTATTGACCTGGTTCCACCTTGTCATATGTTACCCCTTTTGTTGCTATGGAATTTGGGATAGAACCGGATCAGCTTCACGAGCAATTTTTGGTGTCTACTCTGGTTGGTGAGTCAATTATGGCTACTCGAGTTGATAGAGGCTGTGTCGTTATGGTACGGGGTAGGGATACCACATCTGATCTTATTGAATTAGGGATGGTCGACTTTGATGTAATAATGGGAATGGATTGGCTTTATTCATGCTTTGCCAAACTTGATTGTCGTACTAGAACCATGAGGCTTGAATTTTCTAATAAGCCCGTTGTTGAATGGAAGGGAGATAATGTAGTGCCTAAAGGTCAGCTTATTTCTTAACTTAAGGCTACGAAGATGATCAATATGGGGTGTATCTGTCATTTAGTTCGGGTTACGGATAGCAATGCAGAGGTGCCTAGCCCTGAGTCTGTGCCAGTTGTGAATGAATTTCCAGATGAACTCCCTGGGATCCCACCAGATAGGGAGATCGATTTTGGGATCGATGTAATGCCAGGCACGCAACCTGTATCCATTCCACCTTACAGAATGGCACCAGCAGAATTGAAAGAGCTAAAGGAACAATTGAAGGATTTGCTAGAAATGGTTTCATCCGTCCAAGTGTGTCACCGTGGGGCGCACTAGTTTTGTTTGTAAGGAAGAAAGATGGGTCACTACGGATGTGTATTGACTACTAGCAACTCAACAAGGTCACAATCAAGAATAAATATCCTCTACCAAGAATATATGACCTATTTGATCAATTTCAAGGTGCTACGTGTTTCTCAAAAATTGACTTGCGGTCCGGGTATCATCAATTGAAGATAAGGGAGCAGGATATTCCAAAAAACAGCTTTCAGGACTCGGTATGGGCACTTTGAATTTCTGGTGATGTCTTTTGGGCTAACAAATGCCCCGGCAGCTTTCATGGATCTTATGAATCGAGTCTTCAAGCCTTTTCTAGACTCCTTTGTGATAGTGTTCATTGACGATATTCGTGTGTATTCCCGAAGTCGGGAGGACCATGCTGACCATCTCAGGGCAGTTCTGCAGACTCTTCAGCAACATCAATTATATGCAAAATTTTCAAAATGTGAATTTTCGCTTGAATCTGTCGTGTTCTTGGGTCATGTCATCTCCAGGGAAGGAATTACGGTTGATCCGCAAAAGATTGCGGCAGTGAAGAATTGGCCCAGACTTACAACTCCAACAAAGATTCGCAGTTTCTTAGGTTTGGCTGGGTACTACAGGATATTTGTGGAGGGGTTTTCTACTCTTGCCTCTCCATCGACTAAATTGACGCAGAAAGTGGTTAAATTCCAATGGTCCGATGCTTGTGAAAAGAGTTTCCAAGAATTGAAATCAAGATTGACTACAATACCGGTATTAGCCCTTCCATAAAGTACAGAGGGATTTATGGTGTATTGCGATGCTTTAAGGATCGGGCTTGAGTGTGTGTTAATGCAACACGGCAAGGTTATAGCTTACGCTTCTAGGAAACTCAAGAATCATGAAAAGAACTACCCAAATGACTTAGAGCTTGCGATAGTAGTGTTTGCGCTAAAGATTTGGCGACATTATTTGTATAGGGTCCATGTGGATGTATTTATCGATCACAAGAGCCTTCAATATAATTTCAAGCAGAAGGAGTTGAATCTGAGACAAAGAAGATGGCTAGAGTTACTCAAGGACTATGACATTGATATTCTCTATCACCCGGGAAAGGCTAATGTTGTGGAGGATGCTCTTAGTCGAAAATCTATATGGTGCTTGGCTTATTTGGAGGCATATCAAGGGTCGTTGGCCAGGGAGGTTCACCAGTTGGCTAGTTTGGGAGTTCGCCTTGCGGACTCTAATGAAGGAGGAGTAATTGAGCATAATAGGGATGAATCATCGCTTGTGGCGGAAGTGAAAAAGAAGCAATTCAACAATCCATTGTTAACACAACTGAAAGAGGGTAGTCATAAACACAATACCACAACTTTTTCCTTTGGCATGGATGATGGTACCCTACGGTACCAAGGCCGCCTAGGTGTTCCGGATATTGACGGTCTTCGGGAGAGGATCATGGCAGAATCTCACACTTCCAGGTATTCCGTGCACCCAGGTTCTACGAAAATGTATCATGATCTCAAGGAAGTTTATTGGTGGAATAACATGAAAAAGGATGTGGCAGACTTCGTGGCAGAATGTCCAAAGTGTTAGCAAGTGAAGGCCAAACATAAAAGGCCCGGTGGATTGGTCCAAAGCATAGAAATTCCAATGTAGAAATGGGAGATGATTAATATGGATTTTGTGGTAGGGTTACCACGCACTCTGCTAAGTTCGACTCAATTTGGGTAATTGTGGATCGACTAACGAAATCAGTGCACTTATTGCTAGTTAAATCTACCGACACAGTGGAACAATATGCTCAGTTGTATATCAAAGAAATAGTCAGGTTGCATATCACTCCAGTCTCAATCATTTTAGATCGAGGGGCTCAGTTCACTGCCAACTTTCAGAAGACATTTCAGTAAGGTTTGGGTACGCAGGTAAATCTTAACACAACTTTCCATCCTCAAACCAACGGGCAAGCAGAGCGGACTATTCAGACGCTTGAGGACATGTTGAATGCTTGTACTCTTGATTTCAAAGGTAGTTGGGATGACCATTTGCCACTCATATAATTTGATTACAACAACTTCCATGCTAGTATCCAAATGGCACCATTTGAGACGTTGTATGGTAGGAGATGTAGATCTCCCATTGGGTAGTTCGAGGTTGGAGAAGCTAAATTGATAGGACCGGACCTCGTGCATCAGGCTATGGAGAAAGTCAAGATTATTAAAGAGAGGTTGAAAACTGCTCAAAGTCGTCAAAAGTCTTACTCGGACGTTCGTCGCAGAGATTTGGAGTTCAACGAAGATGATTGAGTATTTCTGAAGGTTTTCCCAATGAAGGGTATCATGCGATTTGGAATGAAAGGGAAATTAAGTCCGAGGTATGTCGAACCGTACAGAATCATTCAGAGGATTGGTCAGGTGGCATACAAGCTCGAGCTGCCACCTGAGATGTCATTGGTACATTCGGTCTTCCATGTGTCTATGTTGAAGAAGGTAGTGGGAGATCCATCCACTATTGTGCCAGTTGAAACTATTGAGGTTAATGAAGAGTTGTCATATGAAGAAGTTCCAGTTGCTATTCTTGACAAGCAAGTCCGAAATTTGAGAAATAAGGAAATTGCCTCCGAAAAAGTGTTATGGCGGAACCAACAGGTTGAGGAAGCCACTTGCGAAGCTGAGGAAGAAATGAGAAAGAATTACCCACATTTGTTTGAATAGTCATGTAATAGATTTTATGCATTTGGTTCCCATGAACTCTTATCTTGTGATTTGGTCTATGTAAAATTATCCTGTTTTGGTTATATGTTGCCTATACGACCATGGTTAGTATTGTACAGGTTATGTTATGACTGTAAAATGTGTACATGCTGTTAGGATATGTTTCTGTGGCTCTCTGATAGGTGGATAGGCCTAGTTACAAAGGAAACTCTGGCAAAATTTTTTGAAAATTTAGGGAGTTAGCCAAATTTAGGGTTGTGGATATGTTTCATGTTGTGAAAAGCTGAGGTTGCATAAAGATTGCTAATAAGTGAACCTTGATCCTCATTCGAGGACGAATGATCTTAAGTGGGGGAGGATGTAAGGCCCCGTGGAAATTTCTACTTAAAAACCCGAATCTCGTGATGCTAAGATCTGCGGTTTGGACCCTTTGGATTGATCGGTGCATTAAAAAGTTAAAAAGTATGTTTGCCAGAAAAGTGCGTTTCTGCGGTCCATTATGCGGTCACATAATAGGTATGCGGACTGCATAATCGCCGCAGAGCCAGTCAGTGTGTTGGTTAATTTGAGGCCAACTATACGGCCGATTATACAATCGCATAATCAATATGCGGGCCGCATAGTCATCGCATAATCCCCTTGGAATTTTTGTGAAGGGCAGTTCTGCAGTGCATTATGCGACCGCTGAACAGGTATGCGGACCGCATTTCTGTCACATACCTAGACAGTTTGTCTAGATTTTGGGACCATTTTTGCGGTCTATTTTGCGGGACGCATGTCCATTATGCGATGGCAAATCGTGTTGGGGCTCCTATTTTCTAACTTTTATAACCCGACCCCATCCCATTAAAAATACCCCATTAGACCATTTTCCTGTTATTTCACGGCATATAGAGTGAGAAAGGAAGTTCTAGAGAGAGAGAGAGGGAATGATCTTCATCAAGTCCCCACTCTATCCTTGCCTCAAATCCTTGAAGATTGTCAAGTGAAATTGCTAGGTCTTCACTCTAAGAGGTAAGAACTTGTACCCTCATCTATAATTTCACAATTTTCATTAAAATAAGTGATTAGCAAGGGGGTTCATGGGTATAAGGGATAATAATCTTGCTTTATAAAAGATAATGGGGTATGGGGTGGTTGTGAACCAAAAGAGATGACAATTGTGGTATAGGATGATGAAAATCTCTCACAAAAGTGTGCTAAAATCACTGTGCACACTTAGTGCTTGATAATTTACTTAAATGAGTTAGAATCTCATTCATGCCTCTAATTCTTGGTTCAACTTGTAATTTTCATAAAATAGATCGAAGTTGCTAGCAAATTCCGGAATTTATTATAAGGATTTAAGAAAAGCTCTATTGAGGTATGTATGGCTAAAACCTCGTCTTTTAGAAATTGAGCTCCATTGGTGTTTGTCTAAATGCAATAAGATTAAGGTTGGGTTGTTATATTGATTGTTGTTTCACATGAATTGGAATTGCAACCTTATAGGCGTGAAAGATGTGTCTCAATGTAGTCGATGTACTATTCTTGATAACTTGAAAATGGTGCAATGAATATGAATCATGTATTGAAATACCTATACCTTAAATTAAGATTGAAGCTGCATATGTTGTGCCATCTATGTGAAGTCTCATCTATGCTTACAATTTTATTTGCTTTTGTCTGCACATATTATCCTAAGTTACAAATCTAACATTGAAATTGGGAATGATGTCAGATGTGGCCTAGTGCCAAATATATGATGTGATAGCTGTGGCCCCAAGTGCCTATGAAATAATATATGTGAAACAAAGATTGAAATGAGATGATTGATGGAAAAGGAAAACGCCTTGGTTAGGCGGCCTAGCTGGTCGGGCCGAGATCGGACGCCATGCCGCACACATGGTGGTATTGTATTTGTGATTGAAGCGTATGTCTCAAATGAGGCAACCTAGTTGATCGGGTCGAGATCGGACTACGCTCAAGATAGCGGTGGTATTGTGGACAATGATGAACAATATGAAATGCCCCAAAACTAAAAGCTATGGGAAAATGATGTGAAAGATGTATGATTCTTTTATTTGATAATGTTGGGATCATTTAAAGTGTTTGAGTTATACTTGTGATTTCCTTATTCTTGTATGAAAATTTTTTCTAACTAGATGGTGTTTAGTTATACATACTAGTACTATTCCATGGTACTAACATTCCTTTTACTGGGGGCGCTACATTTTTAATTGAATGTAGGTGGCTTCATAGCGGATAGTGCCAATCGCGCGTAGCGGAGTATCCTCTTCTCAAAGTCTTGGTGAGCCCCTTTCTCCTTCAAAGGGTTATGTTGTACATCTTTTGTTATAGATATCCACTTTTGAGGTACAGCCGGGGCCTTGTAGTCAGCATTGTCATACTTGTCTTTTGTATCCTTATAGGCTCCGTAGGCGTTTGTGTGGGTTATGTACGAGTGTTGGATGGGTCTATGAACAATGTTGTAATTCTAACTCTTGTTTCTCTTAAAGTGAAATTGTATGGAATCTTGGGAACTTAACTACATTTTAAGGTTGTGATGTAAAATGAACTAACAATGTTGAATATGCAATCTTTCCTATTGTTTAAATAAACGAAATCATGGTTTCCTTAATCATATTGAGTTGGGTAGAAAGTGTTCGATAAGGGTTGCTCAGTTGGGTTCACTCGATTGAGCGCCGGTCGCGCCTCCCGAGGTTGGGGCGTGACACTAGTCTTCTTGAGATGCGTCTTTTCAAAAGCTATGAGTTCTCCTCGTAGCTCATCATAAGATAATTTGTTTAGATCTTGAGATTCCAGTGTGACTACTTTGGTCTGCCAGGTGGTTGGCAAACTCCTGAGAATTTTTTTAACTTGATCACCACTGGTATAAGGCTTGCCAAATGCCTTTATTAACTTGATCACCACGTGACCTCAAGCTTGTCCCACATTTCTTTGGCTGTGTCATAGCTTGAGATTTTCTAATATTCTTAACCACTTATAGCATTATGAAACAAATTTCTCGCTTTATTATTTACTTGTACCACTTCCATTTGCTCTTTTGTATATAAATCTATATCTTTAGGATCAACAAGTGGTGGAGTAGCAGTAGGTAAGGGATAGTTTCCCTTTTTGATGACTCTCCAAACATTGATGTCATAGGCCTTGCCAAAGATCTCCATTCGCATTTCCAATGGGAGAAATGTTGTACATTGAAGTATGGTGGTCTAACTTGTGAAGTTCCTTCCTGAAAGAGAGCTCCTACAATAACTTGATTTGCCATGATCTTTTCTCACAAGCTGTTAAGCAAAAGTAGAATGTGAGCCTTGCTCTGATACCAATTGAAAGTACAGGGGGGGGGTGAGTTGTATATTTTTAAACTTAATCTCTTATTAGTTGACTAGTTTATAAAATAGTCGACTATATGTAATAACTTAACAGTTATAATGACAGAAAGTAAGATGCAAAAAGTAAGTGCTCGAATTAAAGACACCAGAATTTTATACTGGTTCGGATTCAATGTGAATCCTAGACCAGTCCCTTTGGGTTGCAAAAGAGTTCTATTTAGTAAATGCGTTTTTCCGAGTACAGTGGAAATGACTTGATGACATAGTTCCTCTAACACTCGTTTCTTTTTGATACAATACCTCACCGGTGTAATACTCTCATTTTTCTCTGACTTGTTACACAACAGATCTTAGTGAACTACAATGTTTGTTTGCAGTAGAACAGGGAGAGGGTTTTTTTGGTTCGATCAAAGTATGTCTGTCTAAGGTTTAAGGCTGGGTATAAATACTTTGGTGAAGGTCGAGGCTTGACAACCCAAGAGATTTGATCCTTGGAAAAAGATTCATTCTTTCCAAGAATAAGATAGGTAGTCGTTGCTCTTCCTTGATATCCTTCCTTTGACAGTTGTATATAATGAAGGCTTACTCCTTGATTGTTGGTCCTTCTGAAATTAGCCGCCTAGCAATCTTTACAGGATCTTCGATCTTCCGGATATGCTGGCCTTGATTCATGCCTTAAGTTTAGGCTTGCTTGATTCTTTCAATCACAGTTGTACGTTAATCTTTCCTAATTGATTTGCTGATTGATCTCTTTCCGTAAGCATCCAGATTTGCTGATTGGTTTATAATCTTTGCTGATTGATTTCCTTCCTTAAGCATCAAGATTGACTTTAGCGATCTTGTAGTATCTTCTTGATTCCTTGTTTTTCTGTAATTGATTTCCTGCATAGGTATATTATTTGCATCATTAAAACTAGATCTAACAGATCCCAGCATAACCTGGTGGTTTTCTCAACAATAGGGCCTCCGATCCTTAGTCATTTCATTTTCTGATATAGGGTCTTCACTCCCTAATCGCTTGTCCCGAGGATACACAATCTTGATTTTATTGCTTTAAATAATGAAGTAGTATAGAGTTTTGGATACAAATAACTCACAAAATCTTCTTAGTGAAAACTAGGGTAGAAAATTTCGTTCGTTTATTTATTTTGATGTCTGAGCAGGTTATACCTTGAGACACAGAGTTCAAGATGACCAAAAGAAGAAGTCTCAATCCAGAATAAAAGAAAAAGAAGAAATGAAAAAGAAATGAACTCAAAGTGCAGAAGCGGAGAAAAGATGTGGATTGCTCAAGACATGATTGAGGTCACAAGCTTTGCATGTCCCGCCTTAGTCCGAAAAGCTGAAGAAGCATAAACCAACACTCGCAGTTAACAAGCAACAAGATTCAGATCAGAGTCTGCATGAAGAAGCATCCAAGACTTAAGATCAAGCTTCAGAAGGTTTATTGATAGAAATCTTGTAACTCGTAGCTGATAGGCTTAGTTAGTTTAGTTTTTTATTTTGATTTTGGTGTAATAAGGAGCTCAGCAGGTAGAAACAACAACAACAACACTGAAATCACAGCTATTCGGCAGTCTCAGCTACCAAAACTTCCAGAACTACACCGACCTGATTCCTTTATAGCCAAGGATATGTAGGCAACCTTCGAAGCAAGGTTCGTTCAAACCTTTTCAAATGCTTCCCAGGGAGTATCCAAACAGGCAAATATCACTCGTAATGGCTCATTTTATCTTTGCCCGAAAATTCTTCATATTTCCGGGCAAAGAGGGGTAGCTGTGAGCACGTGATTTTTGCCCGACTAGAAATACTCCTACAAAAATTTAAAAAATAGGTTTTCTAAATTATTTTTAATTTTATAGGATTTTGCAGGATTTCCTAATTAATTATTTGCATTTTTGTGCATATTTAATATTTTTAAAATCATCATTACATAGCATATTTATACTTTAATTGCATTTAGAATTTAATTGCATAAGTTAATTACATTTATTAAACAAAATATCACAAAAAATATTGGTCATATTACATTTTAGCCTTAGCTTCAAATTAGTAATTTAATTTCATTAGTTTTAAGTTGATTGATTATTTAAATATTAGAAATAGTCAATTAAATTTATTTCACAAATTAGATTTGATTTAGGACCTACTTTAGGTTTTTAATTAATTAAGTTAGGATTTTTTTTAAAATCAAAGAAAAAGGAAAAGGAAGAAAAATTGGTGTGGGTCCTTATTTTGGGCCACCCAAAACAAATTCAGTGGCCTAATTCACATTTTTTAATTTAATTTCGTCCCAGCCCAATTAAAACCAAGCCGGCCCAGTTCCCCCCTCTACTGAAGCGACGCCGTTTCACGTCCTTCAATCCCAGCCGTTGGATTATTTTGATCCGACGGCTCGCAACTCTTCACCCTTTTCAATTTTAACTATCCGAATACCCTCCCTCCTCCCCCAAACCCTAAAGATTCTCTCCATTCTCTCATCTCCTCCCAAATTCCCAACCCTAGCCGCCCCAAACCCTTCACCTCCATCAACCGGCGGCGCCACCATAAACAATCCCAAATCCGCTCAAATTTATCCCCCATAATCCCCAACGCCTCCTCAACCCAAATCCATCATCATTCTGTCCAAACAAACTCACATGTTCTCCGAATTTTAGATCTAGGAATACATCTCCTCTTCTTTTTTTTGGCAAAAATGAAAATTGTGACACAAAGCATTATCCATTAGAAATTTTTGGTCAGTGCTTGTGTCATTATTTCCATAGTTAGCCGAAAATTTAGTTTGGGATATGTATTTATTCTTCAACAAAGAAAATCACCAGATGCGCCCATGAAATGACAGATTTTTCCAACAATGGCCAAACATTTGTGTTTGACTCATCATTTTATTTTTTTATCTTTTATCTTTTATTATTTATTTTTTGTTTTTAGTATTATAATTGTTATTATTATTTTCTATTTTATTTATTTATTACTTCTTCTGTTTTTCTTGCCTATAATCGAGCCCATGATAAAGAGCCCCCAAAATGGTGAATGAGCCGTATAGCCCAGTTCTTTGTCTGGGGGAGGGGGGTTAATTTTGAAATGTAAATAGCAGTATTTTTAGGGGTACTTAAGGTATTTAGACTCAAGGAATCTTTCCATAACTACTTAGGAAAGATCTAGGAAAGTGAAGTTTGGGATGAATAAGTAAATAGTACAAAAATTCAGGTAAAAAACTATGCAAAAATAGATTTCTTAAGGGGTGGTTTTGAATTTAGAAATTCTGATTTGTTGCCTTAGAAAGAGTGTTATAAATACACACTATAGGTTAGGAGCAAAGGACACACGGCAGAAAACATCACAAAAGCTCACTCAAATTGTTTTTCCAAAATTTGAAGCTTCTTCTTTAGCTTTCAATTTTTTTTTTGGGGGGGGGGGGGGGGATTTATAAGATGAACAGATTCTTGAAGCTGTGGTTTTGGGTTTCTTCTGTTGAATTTCCACTTAATTTTAGGCTTTCATTTGGTTTATTTAGCTGATTTGGTCACATTTAGGTATGTTCTTCATCTTGTAGTCACCATGTTTTAAATCAATAAATGCAAATATGATATTTTATCCTATGTTAATTAGTTTGTTTGTTTTGTTTATATCCATGATTTCCTATTTGGGTAATATTTGTTTAGGGACATGTGCTGAATATTTGCTTCATTTAGTTTAGTATATGAAAAGCTTGAAAAATCAGCTTTGATGCAGTAAACACATTAGTTTTTCCTAAATTTGTTTCTGTTGGTTAAATTTCGTTGCATTTTTGTTCTGTGTTTCATATTATCTTCTTTGCCTAAGGAATGAGTACTACCATAAGACTATCTTATTGAAAATTCATATATTTATTTAAGGGCTGAAAGTGGCTTATCTTTGGGCTTTCCCCATTCTAGTCGTCTCATCTTATTATATGAATATAATATTATAATTTTGCAATATTTTTACGCAACAAATTAGTTTATAAACAAATTTGATGTCAATAGTTGAAAAGCAAAAAGAAAAGAACCTATACATCTTTACAGCTGTTTGTCATTTCTTTTTTCATGTAGTATATTTATATTACTAATATTCACGACTAGTTTACTGTTTCACTGTTTATAGTTGACGGATATTTAGTCTAATTGCTTATTTTTAGTTTCAATTAATTAGCATGGCTTGAATTCCTTGGTTAATTCTTTCGGCATTAAGACATAAGTTTTGCTTCACTATTGACGTATTTGGAATGGTTGTTAGTATTAAGTATATGAGCTCAAAAGTTAATCAATAATTGAATTACTTTCTAATTGAGCCATACACTGTGACGATCCGTCCAGTCGTCTCATGAGTTACCACTCCTTTTTTCCATTTCTGCTTCTTATTGCTTTGTCTATCGGTTCTATATGTGATCGGGTTGGTTGGCTCGGGTTCGGAAAGGATTTGGTAAGGTTTGAGATACTTAGTCTCTTTTGAGGAAGTTTAAGTTGGAAAAGTCAACTGGATATTGACTTATGTGTTATAGGGCTCGGATGTGAGTTTTGATGGTTCGGATAGCTTCGGGAGGTGAATTAGGACTTAGGGGCATGATCGGAATATGTTTTGGAGATCCAGAGTAGATTTAGGCTTGAATTGGCGAAATTGGATTTTTGGCGTTTTCCGGTTGATAGGTGAGGTTTTTGATATAGAGGTTGGAATGGAATTACGATAGTTGCAGTAGTTCCGTTGTGTCATTTGGGATGTGTGTGCAATATTTCAGGTCATTCGGACGCGGTTTGTTTGGGTTTTTTATCAGAAGCTTTCGAAAGGAAACTCTATTCTTTAATAGTCCAGCTATAAATTCTGCAAGAATATTAGGGTTTCCATAAGGTTTTGCAATTCTTGTGACAGCAATGTTCAGTTTTCGGTTTACACAATTAAATTCTTTTTGTAAGGTCATTTTTAATTCTTCGATTCCACGCGGTCGACTTTTTATTAATAATTTTAATCCAAAATTCAAATTTTTGAAAAACGAAACCATTAACTATTGACTTAGAATGCATGAATGATTCTTGGATTTGAATCTCCAAATTTTGTTTTCCTAATGACATAAGAAAATACAACTTGATATATAACTAATCAGTATGAATTTTTTCAATCAAAAAATCATCCTGGCGTCGAGCTATTTTTTCGCAGGACCATTCATAGCTATTACCTTCACACCAAAGAAGAGTTCGACCCAATGCTTTATTTCTGTCCTAGTTGATTCTGATTCGACATTAGAAGTATATTGATTTTTTCCCAATAACCGAATACTTTTGTCTTTAAATACTGCATATTTGATTCCATCTATAAATCGATTTTCTTCCTTATGAGTTAAAGTCTCAATAAGAATGCTAGTTCTTACTGTTCATTATGATATGAATATACCACATCAATTCGTTATGTATGGATGATGAGATTCCATTGATACAAAGCCAATTCCAATAGACTTATTGGAGGGTCCCATTGGCGTGCATCCAGTAGGAATTTAGGATACATTCTGGGAAAATCAAACTTCCATCGAAGAGAAGCAAATGAAAGGCTTTCATAAAAATTAATTTAGAAGATTTTGGAATTCTTAGGCTTGAATTCGATGCAAATAGGGTGTTTTGATATTGTTTTGAGTGTTCCGGAGGTTGTAACAAGTTTGAATGAGGTTATGAGATATGTTGGCATATTTGTTTGAGGTCCCTGGGGCCTCAAGTGAGTTTCGAGTGGTCAATCGGACCATTTCATGTTGTTGAGAATTGTAGCAAAACTGTTGAGTGTTGCAGAGAAATTAGACCTTCGCGTTCGCGAAGGGTTAGCTGGTGAAGGTTAGATTTTAGCCTTCGCATTCGCGAAGGGCTGGGGTGAGGTGCATCGCGTTTGCGAGGTGGAGTCGCGTTCGCATATAGAAAATTGAGCAGCTGGGGTGGAAGTTGTTTTGTTCATTGCGTTCGCGAGAGAGGGAGTGCATTCGCGAAGGGTTAAGCGGATGAGCCATCACATTCGCGAAGAGGAATTTTTAGTCAAAGTTATTTTGTGCTTCGCGAACGCAAGGCATGGACCGCGTTCGTGAATAAGGAATTGAGGCCTGGGCAGAATGTTTAAATAGTCATCTTGTCCGCGATTTTGGGGTTTATTTCCACCATTTTTGAGCGATTTTGGAGCTTTTTGAAGAGGATTGAAGATGGATTCAAGGGGAAACACTTGGAGGTAAGATTCATGGACTTAATACTCGATTCTAATGTGAATTCTACCTAATTAATCATGGAAATTAAGCATAAAAATTGAAGAACTAGGGCTTGAAATTGGAGACCTAGAATTTGGAATTTGAGGGATTGTTTGTGGTTGGATTTTGATGCTTTTTGTATGAATGAACTCGGGGAGTGATGTGTCGGAGAATTTCGGCACATTTAATACAAATTGCTAAGATTTTATATTGTTTTAAATGCAATAATCTTTTATACTTATGTAAATTTAGTGTTTTTGCAGTGTATGAGGTTTAACGACCTAAGAGAATGGAAATGAAATAAAAAAGGCACAAAAAGGACAAGAAAAGAGCAAAATGCGATCGCAGATGTGGAAATGCGGACTTCAAATCCAACATGCGTACCGCATAATGCTCAAAGGAATCGCAAACCCTAATAGTTTGTTGGCCAAAGTCCAGTGTAAGAAATGCAGTCCAGTATGCGATCACATAATAGGTTTGCGGGCCGCATAATGGACTGCAAACTCATTGTGAAAGATGCTGAAGGTGGAAAATGCGATGGGAAATGCGATCGCATATCTACAATGCGGACCGCAGAATGTGAATGCGATGAAGGCCTGGAAACTAGGGTTTGAAGATGCGATGGCCATGACGAGAATGCGGATCGCATGTCTGTTATGCGACAGATGTGCGGTCGCATAATTGAACTGGAAGGGTATTTTTGTCCGATTTTGGTCCCGAGTTTTGACCCACTATAAATAGATTTATTGGTATTTTGTGGGGGCATCTTGTTTGGTTTTTGTGCTACAATCCATGTCTTTAATATTCCTCTCTTTTGGAAGCATTTGAAGGAATAATCTTTCACTTTGTAAGCTTTATGGCATTAAATATTCTCATCCTTTTGTATTTTAGCATGTGTAGCTAACTTTACATACTAAGGTTGTGGACCCTAAATGGGTGTTATGTTAATGAGTGTTTAACATTGAATATATGTATAATGGTTGGTTGATATATATTTATTTCTCATTTTTCATTTATTGTTGGTGGTTGCAAACATTAACAAGTGCCATTAAATTCTTTCTTTACTTGGAAAAGTGAGTTAGAATTTGGTAGAAGTAAATATCAAAGACTCAAGGCTTTAAACCTTCAAGACTTTAAACCTTGTTTAATAGAATCACTTAGGAATACGTGGATTTTATTTGGCATATATTGATTGTTCTTAATAGCAACTCTTTTTTATTTGGAAAAATCATAAAGAGGAAATACTACCCAACTATTGAAAAATATTGGGTATTCATTTAGAAATCAATTGCATATCTAAAGAACCTTCCATTAGAAATATATTACATTAACACCGATAGCATTACATTTCATTGAAGGGGACACAACCTTGGTTTCCTTAATCAAACTATTTACATTCTCAACATTACAATTAGTTATTTCTTCAAATCACAATTATATCATACTCTTGTTACAATTAATCGAATAGAATTATGACATAAGTCAAGTAACACACTACTCGAGTAACCTTTTCACGCCTATTCCTTGTGGGATTCGACCCCAACCTTGTTGGGTTATTATATTTGACACCGACCGCCTTACACTATGTAATTAAAGTGTAATTTGAGCATATTAGGGATTGATAAGGAATCCATTGATGTGAATTTTATCGAATTTCGAGACGTGGTCCAGGGGATCAGGTTTTGGTATTTTCGGGATTTATGCTATAAATTGATTATTTTTGCTTGGGCTTCGTTCTCTTAGCATATTTTGACGTCGTGGTTCAAATTTTGGATAGATTCGACGTGAGTGGAGGTAGATTTGAGGGGCAAAGGTGTCGCGGGCTAGAGTTTGGATTAGATTGAGGTGACTAATGATTGTAAATGATGTCATGGGGGTATGAAACCCCGGATTGCACATCGTGATGCTATATTGAGGTGCCGCACACGCTAGATGACAAGCGTGGGGTCGGGCACCTTTGGGGATTGTGACTTAGTCCATCCCGAATGACTATTTTATCATGTATTTGAATGAAAACTCATTGCTATCATCATATTTTGGGCTGAATGCCATATTTGGGCTGAATGCCAACTATTTGGACCCTTAGGGAATTTTTTACTGATATTTCCTCACTATTTTGACTTTATAATTGAACTCAGTCATGCTATATTCTACTGTTTTCATAACTCAGCCATGTTTACAATACTTTAATACTTAAAATGATATTTTGGGTTGAGCATCATGTTTTACTTTTGCCCGAGTGGCTTATGAGATTCTGACTGAGTAAGGACGAGGGCCTACGTTGTGAGGATACACTAATTATGATTATGAGGCCGAGGGCCAGAGTTGTACGCCACGAGGTGGCTTGATATGAGGTCAAGAGCCTAGTGATGATACCACGAGATGGCTTGATATTGTGCTTGGGTCGTAAGGGGCCCCTCCAGGAGTCTTCATACCCCGAGTGAGTGCGGGTACCCATTGTGATGTGAGATATAGACCGAGGGGCTGGTTTTGTTTCTGAGATATTGCCCAAGGGGCGGATTGTTGACATTGTGCCCGAGGGGCGATCCTTTATGTGTTATCTTTCCTGTTTGCATGTCATTTACTTGCTTAATTGTTAAAAAGGCATTTTATGATGTTTAAACTGAATTCAGTGACTTTACACATCTTTACTGCCTCACTGTTTTTACTAGATTTTACTGCTTCCTTATAGCCTGTTATGTGCCTTACGTAATTTCGTACTTCTCAGTCTTTATTTATGATTATTACTCACTGAGCTGGAATACTCACTTTACTCCATGTACCCCGTGTGCAGATTCAGGCATTGCTTATCCTACTAGTGGGTTGAGAGCTCCGGGCAGATTTCGGAGTTCATGAGGTAGCTGTTTGGCGTCCGCAGTCTCGTGTTTCTCCTCGTTTATCTCATTTCTTTCTCTTTCAGTTATTCTGTGATAGTTTATAGACATTTAAGACTTGTAGTATATTGATAGAGGCACATGACTAGTGACACCCCGGTATCGGGCTGTGTTGGGTTTTATTTCCGCAAACCGTAATGTTCACTATTTATCATTTTGGGATTTATTATTATGATGTTTAAGACTTAATGCTTATTATTTTAAATTTCTTAAAAATTGAAATGGGAATGTGTCGGCTGGCTTTGTCTTCACGAGAGGTGCCATCACGACCGGGTCCGGGTTTAGGGTCGTGACAAGTTGATATCAGAGCCTAGGTTTCATAGGTCTCACGAGTCATGAGTAGGTTTAGTAGATTCTTACGGATCTGTATAGAGACGTTTGTATTTATCCTCTAGAGGCTACAGAACCTTTAGGAAAAGCTTCACATTCTTGATTCTTGTCATGCGAATTTGTTGATACGAGTGCTAAACTTCTGGTATTCTATTTTCTCACATATGGTAAGGACATGCGCTACCGGTTAGGATGAATGACAACCAGTACCACTAGTTGTGGCCACTAGAGGCCGAGGATATGGTCGTGGTCACAGTAGGGGCAGAGGTGTGGCCCGCACAGCAGCTAGAGCAGTCCCTGCACATCCACCAGCCGCCCCAGTTCAGGATCAGGTCCTAGTTGTGGACGCTCCAGTAGCACCAGCTCAGACACCAGTTGTGCACATTGTGATTCCGGGTCTTCAGGAGGCCCTGGCCCAGATTCTATCAGTTTTCACTGGCCTAGCTCAGGCGGTTTTAGTCACTACAGCCGGAGCTACTTCTCAGTCTGTTGGAGGCAATCAAACTCCCATCGCTCGCACACCTGAGCAGGTCATGCAAGGACTTCAGATGCCGGGGGCACATCCAGTCCAATCGATTGCAGCTGCTCAGGACTATGTAGTTCCTGCCATGCCAGAGGACGAGTAGTGTAGGTTGGAGAGGTTTGGTAAAGTCCATCCTCTAACCTTCAGTGGTGTAGAGGTCAAGGATGCCTAGGATTTCATGGATAAGTATTAGAGGATGCTTCGTACAACAAGTATTCTGGAGACCAGCGGGGTCGCTTTCACTACTTATTAGTTTTCTAGAGCTACTTTCACTTGGTGGGAGACTTTTGAGAGGCGTATGCCTGTTGGTGTAGCACCCCTTACCTGACAGCAATTCTCCATTCTCTTTCTGGAGAAGTATGTGCCATAGTCTTGCAAAGAGGAGTTGTGCATGTAGTTTAAGTAGTTGCATCAAGGAGAGATGACTATGGTGCAGTATGAGATGAGGTTCTTTGAGTTGGCTCATCATGCTATTTGGTTGGTTTCGCCAGATAGAGAGAGGATTAAGAGGTTTGTTGATGGCCTCACTTATCAGCTTCGTATTCTCAGACCAAGGAGAGGGTGACTGGTGTGACTTTTGAGGAGGTTGTAGACATCGCTTGTGAGATTGAGTCTGTTCATCCCCAGGAGCGAGAAGAGAGGGAGGCCAAGAGGCCTCGAGGATCTGGTAGTTATAGTGGTGCTCCTTGAGAGGTCAGTTTCAGCATGGCAGAGGTCGTCCATTCAGGCATTCTCAGCCAGCACGCCTAGGTTATCGTGGGGAATCATCGAGTCATGGTTCCCACAGTTCTCATCAGGGCCAGTCATTACTTAGTGTCCTTCTAGCTCAGAGTTCGTCCCGTGCTCTATCAGTTTAGGGCTTTTCTATGCCAGGTGCATCATCTAGTCATTCCGGTGCTAGGGGTTCCCTTCAGTCCTCCTCTCCAGCAACCGGGAGTTGCTATGAGTGTGGAAAGATGGGACATATGTGGAGGAAGTGTCCTCGTCGTCTTGCGGGTTCATCTTAATAGAGGGGTCAGTCATCGGCTTCAGTGCCAGTTACTTCACTACCACCCACCCAGCTAGCTAAGGGTGGAGGTTAGTCAGCTAGGGGTCGCCCTAGAGGGGGAGGTTGCTCAAGTGGCGGTCAGGCCCATTTCTTTGCACTTCCGGCTAGACCCAATGGTATTGCTTCTGATGTTGTTATTACAAGTATTGTTTCAGTCTGCCACAAAGATGCCTCTGTATTATTTGATCCCGGTTCCACCTTTTCTTATGTTTCATCATACTTTGCTCGTTATTTAGGTATGCCCCGTAAGACTCTTATTTCACCTGTTCATATATCCACCCCAGTGGGTGATACTGTTGTTGTAGACCGTGTGTACTGGTCATGTGTGGTAAATATTGGGGGTCTGGAGACCCGAGCGGATCTTTTATTATTGTGTATGGTGGACTTCGATGTTATTTTGGGCATGGATTGGCTATCTCCGTGTCGTGCTATTCTGGACTGTTATGCTAAGACAGTCACATTAATTATATCGCGTTTGCCATGGATTGAGTGGCGAGGTTTGACTGATTATGTTCCTAGTATTGATTCTGTTCCAATTGTGAGGGATTTTCCTGATGTGTTTCTTGCAGACCTGCCAGGCATGCCACCGGACATGTATATTGATTTTGGTATTGACCTGGTGCCGGGCACTCAGCCCAATTCTATTTCGCCGTATCGTATGGCACCAGTAGAGTTAAAGAGAAACTTCAGGAACTCCTTGATAAGGGGTTCATTCGGCCTACTGGGTCACCTTGGGGTGCGCCGGTTCTTTTTGTGAAGAATAAGGATGGTACTATGAGGATGCACATTGATTATAGGTAATTGAACAAAGTAACAATCAAGAACAAGTATCCTTTGCCTTGCATTGATGATTTATTCGACCAGCTTTAGGGAGCGAGAGTGTTCTCCAAGATTGATCTGCATTTAGGTTATCACCAATTGAAGATCAGGGACTCAGATATTCTTAAGATAGCTTTCAGAACCCGATACAATCATTATGAGTTTGGTGATGTCTTTTGGGCTGACCAATGCCCCAGTAGATTTCATGCATTTGATGAACAACGTGTTCTGAACTTATCTCGATGCGTTTTTCATAGTCTTCATTGATGATATTCTGGTGTATTCGCGTAGTCAGGTGGAGCACGCGGGAACATTTGAGAGTTATATTGTAGAGATTGAGGGAGGAGAAACTTTATGCAAAATTCTCCAAGTGTGAGTTTTGGCTTAGTTTAGTGGCTTTCTTGGGACACATGGTGTCCAGCAAGGGTATTCAGGTTGATCCGAATAAGATAGAGGTGGTTCAAAGTTGGCCCAGACCGTCCTCAGCCATACATATTCACAGCTTTCTTGGTTAGGTGGGTTATTATCGTCGGTTTGTTCAGGGATTCTCATCTATCACATCACCCTTGACCAAGTTGACTGAGAAGGGTGCTTCATTTGTATGGTCAGATGAGTGTGAGGAGAGCTTTCAGAAGCTCAAGACTGACTTGACCACAACTCCAGTGTTATTTTTACCATCAGCTTCAGGTTCATATACCGTGTATTGTGATGCTTCGAGAGTTGGTATTGGTTGTGTATTGATGTAGGAGGGTAGATTTATTGCTTATGCTTCTCGTCAGTTGAAGCCCCATGAGAAGAACTACCACATTCATGATTTAGAGTTGGCTGCCATAGTTCACGCATTGAAGATTTGGAGGCATTACTTTTATGGTGTGTCTTATGAGGTGTTTACTGATTATCGTAGTCTCCAGCACTTGTTCAAGCAGAAGGATCTTAATTTGAGGCAGCAAAGATGGTTGGAGTTGCTAAAGGATTATGATATCGCTATATTGTACCATCCGGGGAAGGCCAATGTGGTGGCCAATGCTTTGAGCCGAAAGGCAGTGAGAATGGAGAGTTTGGCATATGTTCTAGTTGGGGAAAGACCTCTTGTAGTTGATGTTCAGGTATTGGCCAATCGGTTCATGAGGTTGGATATTTCGGAGCCCAGTCAGGTATTGGCTTGGGTGGTTTCTCGGTCTTTCTTATATGAACGCATCAGAGAGCACCAGTATGATGATCCGCATTTGCTTGTCCTTAGAGACAAAGTTCAACATGATGATGCAAGATATGTGACCATTGGTGATGATGGGGTGTTGAGGATGTAGAGCCGGATATGTGTGCCCAATGTAGATGGGCTTTGGGAGTTGATTCTATATGAGCACCAGAGACCGGGTGGCTTGCTTCAGTGGATGGATATTCCAGAGTGGAAGTGGGATCGGATCACTATGGACTTCTTAGTTGGACTTCCACGGACTTTAAAGAAGTTCGATGCTATTTGGGTGATTGTGGATCGGCTGACCAAGTCCACGCACTTCGTTCCTGTGTGTACTACTTATTCTTCAGAGCGGCTGGCAGAGATCTATATCTGGGAGATTGTTCGATTGCATGGTGTCCCAGTTTCCATCATTTCAGGTAGGGGCACTCAGTTTACTTTGCAGTTTTGGAGGTCTGTGCAGCGAGAGTTGAGTACTCAGGTTGAGTTGAGCACAACCTTTCACCCTCAGACGGACCGGTAGTCCGAGCGCACTATTCAGATATTGGAGGACATGTTGCCTACTTGTGTCATTGATTTCGAAGGGTCATGGGACCCGTTTTTACCTCTTTCAGAGTTTGCTTATGATAACAGCTACCAGTCGAGTATTCAGATGTCTCCATACGAGGCTTTATATAGGAGGTGGTGTAGATCTCTAGTTTGTTGGTTTGAGCCGGGTGAGGCGAGGCTATTGGGGACAGACTTGGTGCAGGATGCTTTAGAAAAGGTGATTGTGAATTAGGAGAGGCTTCGTACAGCGCAATCGAGGCAAAAGAGTTATGCTGACAAGAAGGTTCGAGATGTGTACTACATGTTTAGTGAGAAGGTTCTGTTGAAGGTTTCACCCATGAAGGGTGTTATGAGGTTTGGGAAGAAGGTTAAATTGAGTCCTCAGTTCATTGGGCCTTTTGAGGTGATTCAGAGGATTGGGGAGGTGGCTTATGAGCTTGCTTTGCCACCCAGCTTGTCGAGTATGCATCCAGTATTTCATGTTTCTATGCTCCGGAAGTATGTTGGGGATCCGTCTCATGTTCTGGATTTTGGCATGACTCAGTTGGATGGTGATTTGACTTATGATGTGGAGCTAGCAGCTATTTTAGAGTGTCAGGTTCAAAAGTTGAGGTCAAAGGATATAACTTCAGTGAAAGTGCAGTGGAGAGGTCGGCCCGTGGAGGAGGCTACCTGGGAGACCGAGCGGGAGATGCGGAGCAGATATCCCCACGTATTTGAGACTTCAGGTATGTTTTTTGACTCGTTCGAGGACGAATGTTTGTTTAAGAGGGGGAGGATATGATGACCAGACCAGTCATCTCATGAGGTAATTCTCCATTTTCCCTATTTCTGCTTCTTATTGCTTTGTCTATCGGTTCTATATATGATCGAGTTGGTTGACTCGGTTTCGGAAAGGATTTGGTAAGGTTTAAGACACTTAGTCTCTTTTGAGGAAGCTTAAGTTGAAAAAGTCAACCAGATGTTGACTTATGTGTTAGAGGGCTCGGATGTGAGTTCCAATGGTTCGGATAGCTTCGGGAGGTGAATTGGGACTTAGGGGCATGATCGGAATGTGTTTTGGAGGTCCGGAGTAGATTTAGACTTGAATTGACGAAATTAGATTTTTGGCATTTTCCGGTTGATAGGTGAGATTTTGATATGGGGGTCGGAATGGAATTGAGAGCGTTGAAATAGTTGCGTTGTGTTGTTTGGGATGTGTGTGCAAATTTTCAGGTCATTCGGACGTGGTTTGGTTGGTTTTTTATCAAAAGCGTAATTTAGAAGATTTTGGAATTCTTAGGCTTGAATCTAATGCGAATTGGGTGTTTTGATGTTGTTTTGAGCGTTCCAGAGGTTGGAACAAGTTTGAATGAGGTTATGAGATATGTTGGCATGTTTGGTTCAGATACTGGTGGCCTCGGGTGAGTTTCGGGTGGTCAATCGAACCATTTCATGTTGTTGAGAATTGCAGAAAAACTGCTGAGTGTTGCAGAGAAATTAGACCTTCGCGTTCGCGAGTAGGTTCTTGCATTCGTGAAGGGTTAGCTGGTGAAGGATGATATTTTAGCCTTCGCGTTCGCGAGGAAGGTGCCATATTAGCAAAGGGTTGGGCTGAGGTGCATCGCGTTCGCGAGGCGGAGTCACGTTCGCATTGAAGAAATTGAGCAGCTAGGGTGGAAGGTGTTTTGTTCATCGCATTCGTGAGAGAGGGAGTGCGTTTGGGAAGGGTTAAGAGGAGGAGCCATCACATTCGCGAGTGGCTGGTCGTGATCGCGAAGAGGAATTTTTGGTCAAAGTTATTTTGTGCTTCGCAAACGCG